>NW_024755639.1:0-18413 GCF_018991925.1 Homarus americanus
GTTCAGTCATTGTACTCAAGGAGTTCAGTTATCGTATTCATGGGGTTCAGTAATCTTATTCATGGGGTTGAGTCATCGTATTCATGGGGTTGAGTCATCGTATTCATGGGGTTGAGTCATCGTATTCATGGGGTTGAGTCATCGTATTCATGGGGTTCAGTCATCGTACTCAAGGGGTTGAGTCATCGTATTCATGGGGTTGAGTCATCGTATTCATGGGGTTCAGTCATCGTATTCATGGGGTTCAGTCATCGTATTCATGGGGTTGAGTCATTGTATTCATGGGGTTGAGTCATCGTACTCAAGGGGTTGAGTCATCGTATTCATGGGGTTGAGTCATCGTATTCATGGGGTTCAGTCATCGTATTTATGGGGTTCAGTCATCGTATTCATGGGGTTCAGTCATCGTATTCATGGGGTTCAGTCATCGTATTCATGGGGTTCAGTCATCGTATTTATGGGGTTCAGTCATCGTATTCATGGGGTTGAGTCATCGTACTCAAGGTGGTTAAGTCTTCTTAATCACGGGGTTAGGATACCGTACTCAAGGGGTTAATAAGTCATCGTTCGGTTCTCAAGAGGTCAAGTCACGGTACTCGAGAGGTCAAGTCACCGTACTTGAGAGGTCAAGTCACCGTACTCGAGAGGTCAAGTCACCGTACTAAGGTGGTTAATTCATCGTACACAAGGGTTAAGTCATTGTGTTCAAAGGGTTAAGTCGTCGTACTCAAGGGGTTAAGTCATCGTACTCAAGGGGATAAGTCACGGTACTCAAGGGGTTAAATCACGGTACTCAAAGAGTTAAGTCACCGTACTCTAACGGTTGAATCATCGTACTCAAGAGATTAAATCACCGTTCTCACGAGGTTAAGTTACCGTACTCAAATGATTCAATCTTCGTACTCAAGGAATTACGTCATCGTACTCAAGGGCCTAAGCGCATAAACAACTATCGAGAAGGCGATATTTAGGAGGTTGGAGTGAGGGAGTAGATGAGGGAGTGGAGAGTAAACACTGGTGGTCTGACCTCTAGTGACGAGAAGAGTGACTCACCATATAAAATAACTCCCCGTATAACTACCGGACATATCCACCACACGGGTCGTCACACCTTCCCGTATAACTACTGGACATATCCACCACACGGGTCGTCACACCTTCCCGTATAACTACTGGACATATCCACCACACGGGTCGTCACACCTTCCCGTATAACTACTGGACATATCCACCGCACGGGTCGTCACACCTTCTAGAATTCTAATTGTATTCCTGCACTTTTAATAGATGTGGTTAGTTGTACAGTAGCTAAAACAACTATCTGTGCAGGTGGGGGTCGATATGCTCCGAAATTTTACGTGTGACTAGTGACAGCCATCATATTCCAAAATTTATCGCCCATGGTCTCATATTATTTCCCACAAAGTATGCACAGATAGCTTTAGCTACTGTACATATTAAAATTATTCTACGTGTGATTTAAGTTTTTAAATAGTGATACAGACAATGTGATAACGAGGCCTCTTTCCTGGCTGCAGAATATGTTACAACTCATATATTACTTAGGTCAGTATTAGGGCAAACTCATGTCAAGTAAAAAAAAATCCGTCACGCCTAAATTGAAATAAGTCCGTAAAAGGATTTTGATGCTGATTGATGGTCAGAATCACTGGTGTTTCTCCTGAACTTTCGTGTCTGAGGGATGGCGACCATGGCCCTCTACACCAATTTTTTTCGGGTTGTCTTTACCAGATCTCCCGAGTCTTGTATTGCTGTACTCCTTGGAGCCAGCTATTAATTTCAATTATATATCCCAGTTTCTGCCTTCCCCGGTCTTGCCCATTATTATATTACCATTATCTTCTCTTCACTAATTATATGACCAGATTGTTCTTGATAATATCCAGTATACGAGAGCCCAGAAAGAAACAAAACACACACTTATACGCGGCCCAGGTGCATTTTTAACAGGGCCTAAACTGGAGGTCTTCTCCTTCCAAAAGAAAATCAATAAACGCCGCAGTTAAGAGACAGCCGGGGTCACGTGACGCGGTAAACTGTTTCAACTATCCGGTTAATTGTTTACAGTTCCATCATTCTGAGAACCTCTTGGTCGTCTTATATTATGTAGTGTACAAATCGTTTATTTGTCGTTGTTGAAAGCTTAGATGCCTCCAGCCTGGCGCCCTGCATAGATATTAAGCTTAAAGAAAGTGACTTTCACTGGCATACATGACCTCTAGCTTACTGATGCCGACGTACAATTTCGTGAATGTGTGCTTCATGTTATCTACCTCGCCTCAATACTACCCTGAAGAACTCGCTAATGTCCGGGACCCTCGTGTTCATCACTGCCATCACCCAAAACGAGTCACGGGTGGGTCGAAGGAATCCAATTAGCAGCGCCATCGAGCCGAGCCGCCCGCAGCTGCCGGCGACGCGCCCATTGGCAGCCTCAACACAGACCTCACACATGAGCGGCTGCCACTGTCTCAAGATTCAAGAGAAAAATCGATGCACTGCAGTACATCAGGTTCTCTTGGACCCAAATGTTATACTTGCTGTTATTTTACTACTAGTTGTTATTAAGTAGCTGAGGAAATGAAGAAGTTATGATCAGCAGTTGATTCACCATCTGTGTTACTCTGATGTACTAACCACCATCTTCAGTATGTGGAATACACTTATTCACGAGTTAAGACAGCCATAAATTATGTGGTGAACGTAAACCCTGAATGAAAGCCACCCGTACGTCTCCCTACCCGACCACCGACTGCCTCCACACTTCCTGAGCTTCACACCAAGGCGGTGGTCGTGGTTTGATCTGTGTTGATCAATATAACCTCCCTGGTACACCGCTGATCTCTACATGGTGTGTCGTGAGTCACTCATTTCCTTATCCATTATTATAAAGTCTCCTACCTTGATTTGATGGCAGGTTATGTGGTCCTCGTTGTGGATAAGGTGATGTGAAGAAGACAATGACGTTTGTTGTCTTTACTGAAACTTATTGACGTCTTAAATGTTGTTTGTTATAGCCGTTAAAGACGATTGTTTGATCCCTTGATGATGTTAACTAAAATCCTTTGACAATAGAATATCACATTAGTTGATGTTTCATTTAATAAAAAAAAACAGTAAATGGATAGAAAATAATCTTCTTTTGTGGAATAATTTGCGCCAATATCCGTGGTCAAGTCCAGATAATTCGGACAGTTATGTTAAATAAAGTATCGATCCACATAAAAGAACTAAATATAATTTTAAAATTATTCATTATCTTATTTTAGTAAATTTACTCGAGTGTAATTTTTTTTTACTGGTTTTGCTATCCCTAACTACCTCTCATATGTTTGGTCAACTTGGCGAACGCGGACTGATACGAGCTGGTTCTTTTTACAGTGTGTGTGTGTGAGAGAGAGAGAGAGAGAGAGAGAGAGAGAGAGAGAGAGAGAGAGAGGGCGCTCAGAAAAATTACAACTTAAGGAAAATTTATACCAGAAAATTACTCCAAAACTGGTAGTGTGACGCCGCCTTTAATGAGTTACGTCGTCACCCCCTGCTGACCCGACCACCGCCCGACCGTCTGCGGGGCAACGCTTCCCCCTGTTACTAGTTCATAAAAGTCGCGCCCCGCCTCGCTGACACGGGAAAACACTCCCAGTTCTCTGTGGATGACAGCTTTGTTGAGAACCGCCTTTCATGGTTATACATCTCGATTAAAATAAACTTGCCTGTCCGTTCTCAATGTTACAACTTTACGCAAAATTTTCGGGAACTGATGGTTATGTACGGGGGGGGGGCAAACTTTTGAATGGCTTTAACACTTCATCATTTGTTGTATGGTTTTCTTATGAGAATAGTGCCCTCATGATAAGATTGTCATGAAACAAACGCCCACCTCCTACAAACGCCATATACATTTTTTTACAGGGATTAGCCCACCCAGGCACAGGTCACTGACCCACATCGGGGCCTGGGGGGCGAAGATGTAATAATAAAAATAATAATAATGATAATAATAATGATAATAATAAAAATAATAATAATGATAATAATAATGATAATAGTAAAAATAATAATAATGATAATAATAATAATAACAATAATAATAATAATAATAATAATAATAATAATAATAATAATGAATTATTATAATAATTCATAGTAAATGAAATTTATAATAAAATAAAAGCAAAATTGGAAATAAAATAATACTAATAATAATAATAATAATAATAATAAAAATAATAATAATAATAATAAAGAACCATAAAGAAATACAAAAATTAAAAAAATAAGATCTAAAGTGAGAAACAATATATTGTATGTATGTTGTGCTGTCAATAGTAAGAGAAACACTTGAGACCCTGCAATTGTGTGTAAATGAGGCAGAAAGTCAGATCAGCAACCTGGGACTTGGTCACAATATTCGTGATACCATATGGCAGCAGAGTCTACCATTAGACAACACATTATGCTTCCAATATCTTCCCAGGCGGTAGTACCTCCCTGTTTGGTAGCTGCCTACTACCTACTCTGTAGTAGGTAGAACATAAGAATGGAGGAAAGTGCATTGGGCCTATTGGCCCATACTGGGCAGTCCCGTTTACACCCAACCCCTATCGCTCATATATCCATCCAACCTATGTTTGAAGTTCTCCAGCGTAACTTGTTCCACTCATCCACTACTCTATTTCCAAAGCAATGTTGATCTATTTCGCGCCTAAATCTAAATTTGTCTAATTTAAAACCATTGCTACGAGTTCGCTCCTGGTTGGATTGTTTGAGTATCTTTGTTATATCACCTTTGTTTAGCCCTGGCTTCCATTTATACACCTCGATCATATCGCCCCTCACTCTACGTCTCTCGAGGGAGTGCAAATTAAGATGCTTTAACCTGTCTCTGTACTCTAGGTTCCTAATGCCCAGGATTAGTCTTGTCATTCTCCTCTGATTTCTGTAGTACGGTGACCAGAACTGAACTGCGTAACCCAAGTGGGTTCTCACAAGCGAAAGATATAATTTTAGGGTGACCTCGTTAGTCTTGTAACTAACACTCCTTTGTGTGAACCCAAGTACTTTGCCTTGTTTCGAGCAAATACACATTGTTGACTTGGTTTAAGATTCCTACTTATTATTACTCCTAAATCTTTCTCACAGTTGGATTTCTCTATAACAACGTTGTTCATCTGATATATGGTTTCCCTGTTTACATCTCCTCGACTACGTACTTTACATTTGTGCACATTAATTTTCATCTGCCATCTTACAGACCTCATCTGCCATTTTTCAGACCGGTAAAAGATCTTTGTGGTATTGGAATCTCCTGAGCGCGTATATTATAACTGTGAACAGACGCAAAGTTTTCCACCAATATCACCATCTGCGACCAATAATCAGATATCGTCCTCAGCTGCCGCCACCACTCGCCTCCTGAGACTTCCCTCAACCTTGCCCCTAACTTCCTATAACAGATTCACTCTTTCTTTCCTAAAATGTTTCTCCTTTTCCTACACATTTCTTACGCCTTTCCCATCCTATTTTGGTGTCTTAACTATTTCTTCCCCTTCCATCTTCCTCATCCTCGTCTTCCTACTCCACCACCACCACCTGGTCTTCCCACTCCACCACCCTCACCTCGTCTTCCCACTCCACCACCCTCACCTCGTCTTCCCACTCCACCACTCTCACCTCGTCTTCCCACTCCACTAACACTCCTACCTCGTCTTCCCACTCCACTAACACCCCTTACCTCGTCCTTCCTCCACCACCCCTCACCTCATCTTCCCACTCCAACACTCTCACCTCGTCTTCCCTCCACTAACCTCCTCATCTTCCCCTCCACTAACACCCTTACCTCGTCTTCCCTCCACCCACCCCTCCCTCGTCTTCCTCCCACCCCACCCCTCTCACCTCGTCTTCCCCACTCCACCTAACACTCCCACCTCGTCTTCCCTCCACTAACACCCTCCCTCGTCTTCCTCCACCACCCTCACTTCGTCTTCCCCACTCCACCACTCTCACCTCGTCTTCCCTCCATCTTCCTCCCACCTCGTCTTCCCCTCCACCTAACACCCTCACCTCGTCTTCCCTCCACCACTCTCCTCGTCTTCCTCCCTCTTCCCCCCCTCGTCTTCCCTCCCACCACCTCACCTCGTCTTCCCACTCCACTAACACCCCCCATCTAGTCTTTCCACTCCACCTAACACCCCTCTCACCTCGTCTTCCTCCACCACTCCCACCTCGTCTTCCCACTCCACTAACACTCCCACCTCGTCTTCCCACTCCACTAACACTCCCACCTCGTCTTCCCACTCCACTAACACCCTCACCTCGTCTTCCCACTCCACCTCATAATAGTAACCTGACATAATCTAACCTAACCTGACATAATCTAACCTAACCTGACGTAATCTGACCTAACCTGACATAATCTAACCTAACCTGACGTAATCTGACCTAACCTGACATAATCTAACCTAACCTGACGTAATCTAACCTAACCTGACATAATCTAACCTAACCTGACATAATCTAACCTAACCTGACATAATCTAGCCTAACCTGACATAATCTGACCTAACCTGACATAATCTAACCTAACCTGACATAATCTAACCTAACCTCCCCGTCTGACATAAGCTAACCTAATCAAACCTAACTTTCCCACCTACCTACCATAACCTATCTACTTATTACCTACCTAACCTAACTTAACCCAACCTGACATAATCTAACCTAACCTATTGAAACTTAACTTAACCACCTACCTCATCTAACACCACTTTGTAATCTCTTTGTGCTACAGCTGATAGGATGAGTATGGGGGGCACAATAAACTAGCCTCTAAGTGGCAAAATTAACAAAACTAACCTAACCTAACCCAACCCGACTTAACCTAACCTGATCTGATCTATCCAACTTACAAAACTTAGAATATATAATAAAGCCGTTAGGTTAATTTAGGCTAAATATGGTTGATTCATATTTTGTTTTGACAGAAATTCCCGGCAAAATAACGTATCTATATTGAGAACCACCGCCATGTTGGTTCCACGTTAACAAGACACGGATACGCTACAGAATAACCCGCGTTCGTTTAACCTCAATTACTACAGTTTACTTTATAATCTTATTTCACAATCTTCACTACATCTCGCTTCACAATCTTCACTACATCTCACTTCACAATCTTCACTACATCTCACTTCACAATCTTCACTATATCTCACCTCACAATCTTTACTACATCTCACCTCACAATCTTCACTACATTTCACTTCACAATCTTCACTACATCTCACTTCACAATTTTCACTACATCTCACTTCACATCTTCACTACATCTCACTTCACAATCTTCACTACATCTCACTTCACAATCTTCACTACATCTCACTTCACAATCTTCACTACATCTCACTTCACAATCTTCACCACATCTCACTTCACAATCTTCACTACATCTCACTTCACTATCTTCACTGCATCTCACTTCACAATCTTCACTACATCTCACTTCACAATCTTCACTACATCTCCCTTCACAATCTTCACTACATCTCACTTCACAATCTTCACTACATCTCACTTCACAATCTTCACTACATCTCACTTCACAATCTTCACTACCTCTCACTTCACAATCTTCACTACATCTCACTACACAATCTTCACTACATCTCACTTCACAACCTTCACTACATCTCACTTCACAATCTTCACTACATCTCACTTCACATCTTCACTACATCTCACTTCACAATCTTCACCATATCTCACTTCACAATCTTCACCACATCTCACTTCACAATCTCACCAAATCTCACTTCACAATCTTCACCACATCTCACTTCACAATCTTTACCACATCTCACTTCACAATCTTCACTACATCTCACTTCACAATCTTCACTACACATCTCACTTCACAATCTTCACTACATCTCACTTCACAATCTTCACTACATCTCACTTCACAATCTTCACTACATCTCACTTCACAATCTTCACTACATCTCACTTCACAATCTTCACTACATCTCACTTCACAATCTTCACTACATCTCACTTCACAATCTTCACTACATCTCACTTCACAATCTTCACTACATCTCACTTCACAATCTTCACTACATCTCACTTCACAATCTTCACCACATCTGATTCACAATCTTCACTACATCTCACTTCACAATCTTCACTACATCTCACTTCACAATCTTCACTAACACCATCCTTCATCACTACATATAACATCCATCATCACTACTTATAACACCATCCATCATCATCACTACATATAACACTATCCATCATCACTACATATAACACGATCCATCATCACTACATATAACACCATCCACCATCACTACATATAGAACCATCCATCACGACATATAACACCATCCGACATCACTACATATAACACCAACCATCATCCCTACATATAACATCATCCATCATCACTACATATAACTCCATCCATCATCACTACATATAACACCATCCATCATCACTACATATAAAACCAACCTATCATCACTACATATAACATCATCCATCATCACTACATATAACACCATCCATCATCACTACATATAGAACCATCCTATCATCACTACATATAATATCATCCATCATCACTACATATAACACCATCCAACATCACTACATATAACACCACCCATCATCACTACATATAACATCATCCATCATCACTACATATAACTCTATCCATCATCACTACATATAACACCATCCAGCATCACTACATATAACACCAACCATCATCACTACATATAACATCATGCATCATCAATATATATATATAACACCATCCATCATCACTACATATATTACCCTCTTATCATCACTACATATAACACCATCCATCATCACTACATATTATAACACCATCCATCATCTTTACAAACACCATCCCTCTTTACTATAGTGATAAACAGAGCTTTATTTTGTTGTCAATTTCTTTAAATTCCAACCTTATTAAACCGTAATTCTTTCTGTATGGTCAAATTTTGATTTGACCTCAGTGAGAGAGCTGTTAGTGTCAGTACATCACAATGGTGTTCCGACGCACTGTATCGAAGGTGACTAAGGTGGAGGTGAAGCCTTGCCAGATGAAGGAGAAGGGCCCCCGATCTAACAAACTGCAGACCACAAAACACACTAAGACCCAAAACAACAAGACCCAAAACAACAACAAGAAGAAGGAAACTACCACTTTCTGCCGTGTACAAAAGGACCAGTACCTGCCATGGGGAGACTACATCTTCACCGGGAAAAAGACACAAAAGAAGCGCTGAACCTACGCTTCTGATATTTAAAAATACTGTAATAAAAAACATATTAATTGATTTTGTTTGTATTATTTATGCTTTTATTATTTTCATCTGTAAACGTGCTGTTTTGGGAATATATTTTGAGTTACATAATATTTAGGTACAGCAGTTTATTTCACTGTATCTACTTGTTTACCAAGTAACTGGACTTACAGTCTCCGATCGGGATCCTCAAAACAAATATTTGGCATCGAACTCCGTAAGTGAGCTTGTAATCTAGCCTGTAACTTACAGGACCTCAACACGATCAACCTGGATATAGTAGTCGCTATTTCCCGATTGCATGAAAAAAAATTAATAATATATGTTTTAATAATGCTTGTTAGACTTGTTTTATCATAGAATAATGAAGAAAATGTTTTGTACATCAACATACTAAAATACAATATTAGTTTTTTTTTTTACGACAAGAAGAGGCTTGGGTGTTCTATTTCTCGCTGAATGGAAGAGATGCAGCTTTTGTCTTCTTACAACTTTTCAAGTAATTTGTACCAAAATAGAAGATTTTTATTGTCCACATTTAGGGTATATTTTTTTTATGACTGAATAAACTTGCAGATAGACCTTATTAATGTGGTATAGCTGTAAATATCCTTCAGTAATGAAATCCAAATATGAGGTCAAGTGAACATTTTTGCTTAGACTCCGCCTTTGTTAGGACCAAGTTATAACAAGTTATTCTGCCAAGTATCCAATAAGTACCCATGACTCAGAGTTAAATAATACCTAACCTAATCTAAGTTCATCAAACCTAATAAAAAAAAGTGGGGCAAAAAATAAGTGGTAAAGAAATTTTTTTCTCAGAAAAAGAATTATATTCAGAGGTTTTTTATCCGATACCTTCAGTCGTGATTATTTTGATGCAAAATTAGTAAAATGTATTTAACCCTAACACTACCTCACCTTACCTAATCTTACCTTACCTTATCTAACCTAACCTAATGTTACCTAACCTAACCAAGCCGCAACGCTCATGACACAATTGAGTTCTCTAGAAAGTTTTCATTTCATTTTCTTTTTTTAAAAATACATTTGCAGAGACAACAAACTTTTGATAATTATTTCTCCAACATATCTATAAATCTGTTGATGATATATAAATTTAGGATAGGTTAGGTTTGGTGTGATTAGGATAGGTTAGGCTAGTTTAGGATAGTCTAAGTTAGCTTAGGAAAGGCTAAGTTAGGTTACGATACACTAGGTTAGGTTTTAATCTGCATGATATTTTTACTGAACTTTTAAACGATGTTATAATCCTGGCAGCAGGGTATCGATCACGAAAATAACACTTTGGTAGTTATAACATTTGATAAAGTTTATTATTACTGTAACATGAAACAAATCACTATAGCTGTACTTATCAATCCAGTATTAAATCTGTATTATCTTTGACCATCGCTCATTGGCCAGCTTATCTCTGCACTGTTCTCTGATATAATAAAGTATTGGTGAATGGGAATATTAATCATTTGTGAGTCACTTACTATAAAGGAAACTGTAACGGATTCTATGGACAGTTGGGAATATTTTCACGGAATAAGTCGGAGTAACTCCCCTCTTGCCCAAAAGCGATCCAAGGAGTTAATTCACAGAGCGAAAATCTAGACGAGTCTTCCTTGTTTGTTTTAGGTCATAACAACGAAAAGTTTAATAATGTTTATTACAATGATTCAGGTTTTACTGTAATTCTTCTTTTTATATTTTTAGTATTTTGTAGATTTTTTTCACCCAGTTCATTTCTTGTTTAGATTCATTATTGCAATTATTTTTATTACAGAGTTGAATTAAAAGTTTATATCTAAGTATTTTACAGCTTCACAAATACTTTTATAAAATGTTGATACACACAGTGGACAGTTTTTAGTTCTTTCTTGTAATACCTCAGTATTACTCTGTTAAATACTCTTACCATTTACACCTGACCATTTATTTATTTATTTTATAAATTGTTTAAAGAGAGAACATCACCAGCAGGATACAGATGTTGAAGTAAATAGAAGTTTGTAACCTAACCCTACCCCCCCACTGCTACCCCTCCCTCTTGTCCCACATTCTTACTCGTCACTCCTACCCCTTACTCCTACCCCTTACTCCCACCCCTTAATCCCACCCCTTATTCCCACCCCTTATTCCGACACCTTGCTCCCACCCCTTCCTTCTACCCCTTACTTCTACCCCTTACTCCTACCCCTTACTTCTACCCCTTACTTCTACCCCTTACTCCTACCAGTTACTCCTACCACTTACTCATACCCCTTACTCCCACCCCTTGCTTCCACCCCTTGCTTCCACTTACCAAATTTTGCTCACCCCTTATTCCCAATTTCATCACACCTCTCATCACACCCCTTACTCCCACCCCTTACTCCTACCCCTTACTCCCACCCCCATCGCCACCCTTAATCCCACCCCACGCCCATCTCCCCACCCCTTACTCCCACCCTTACTCCCACCCCCATCTCACCCCTCACTGCACCCCCTTACTCCCACCCCTCACTCCTGCACCCTTTACTCCCACGCCCATTTCCCACCCTTACCTTGTTCCCCTTACTCCCACCCCATCTCACCCCTCACTCCCCCACCTCACTCCCACCCCTCATCTCACCCCACCTCCCACCCCTCACTCCCACCCCTAACTCCCACCCCACCCCACGCCCACTCCCATGCCTTACTCCCACCCCACTCCCACCCCTTACTCCCACCCCCCATTCCCACCCCCATCTCACTTTACTCCCTACCGCTTACCCCACCCCTTACTCCCACCCCACCTCATTCTCCCACCCCACCACCCTACTCCCACCCCACTCCCACGCCCACTCCCATGCCTTACTCCCACCCCACTCCCCACCCCCACTCCCACCCCACTCCCAACCTTACCCCACCCCCACCCCACCACACTCCCACCCCACTCCCACCCCATTCCCCACCCCACCCCACCCCCATTCCCACCCCCATCTCACCCCTTACTCCCACGCCCACTCCCACCCCCACCCCCATCTCCCACCCCTCATCACACCCACTCCCACGCCTTACCCCACGCCTTACTCCCACCCCTTACTCCCACCCTTACTCCTGCACCCTTTACTCCCCCAAATTTTACTCCCATCCCCACTCCCACCCCTCACTCCCACCCCTCACTCCCCTTACTCCCACCCCTTACTCCCACCCTTACTCCCACGCCTTACTCCCACCCCTTACTCCCACCCCTTACTCCCACGCCTTACTCCCACCCTTCACTCCTACCCTTCGCTTCTACCCCCACTGTTACCCCACACTACGCTGGTAATTGAAGACATCATACATTTGTTCACTTAGACACCACTTATTATTCAGGACCTAATGGCTATAATATCAGAGTCATTATTCTTAACTCAACTTTATATATATATCAATTGTCAAAAACCTTCACCACAAGAAAGAAAAGAACAGTCAGGTATGGCAGAAAATGTAATAAACGAACATGGAGTAAGACATCAAGCTCCATATTGTAAACAAGATCATCGTCATTGTTTATTTATTGCGAGGAAAAATATTGTTCGCAATATAATTATAAAAACCTTCTGTAATTCACTCTCTTCATTACACTAAAAGGTAATGAAGTATATAAAGAAAATAGTTTATAAATTACGAAAATAAAAATACGTATAAAAAAGTAAAATAACATCTATTGATGGAATAGAAAAGAATTATATCGTAAGTGGGTAAAAGATTTCTTGGGTAGGTTTTAGAATACAATAACTGTTTTCTGCATTACACCGATTGTTCCAAGTCAGAAATTATCCTTAAGTTTTGTGAATCAGTATTTACAGTTTTTCTTAAAGGGTGACTTAAGTTACGGTCACACGATCCCTTTGATGAGCAATTAATTTGGAGCAAGAAATTACGAGTAATTTCTTCCAAATGTGGTCACACGAGTGGCTCTTGGTTCAGTTACTACAGCAAGAAAAAAAAGTTAACGCCACTGTGCGAGTAGAAGGGAGACGGAACATCACAACAACAATGCAGACGACGCAGCAGCTATCCTTGGTATTATTGTTATTATTAAAAAGAAATGAGAGAAAGCGAAGAAAAACTATTGGGGACTCGTAAGTGGCTGGCGAGGAGGAGGAATGAGTGTTTAATATAGACTGGTTCAACTATCGTAGTTACAGTAGGGAGGGTTGTTAGTGTGTGGAGAATGACCGGCTGCATGGGCTTGTGTTTTGTAAACAAACACGCCAAAACACCACCCAAATAATAAACTCAGTGTGTCGTAAAAAACTGTTTGTGCATTTTATACATAATGTTATTGATCTATTTTATATATAGCCAAGGTAAATACTCGATAAATAAGCTTCGTGTCATTAAATATGGTATTAACCGGGTTTTGAACCAATAATCTTGCTCGAAATAGTCAAGAAATTGACTATCACGATTGTCAATAAAAATGCTTCAAAAACTTGCTCGAATTTCTCGAAAATTGCTCGAAATAACTTTCCGGCAAGAAATTGCTAAAAAAAAAATGCGCCCATGTGACCAGTGCTTTAAGAATTGTATGTTATCCTCATGGCATTGGAAACACACACACACACACACACACACCCCATACACAGTCACACACTCACCATGCACAATCACACACACCCATACACACACCGTACATGCACAAACCATACACACACACACACACACACACACACACACACACCATACATACACACACCATACACATACACACACCATACACAAATACACACACACACTCACACACCATGCACACACCATACAAACAAACAAACACACACCATATAAACACACACCATGCACACACACACCATGCACACTCACACACACACACACCATGCACACACACACCATGCACACACACACACACACTAATTGTTTTAATTTAGTTCTTGGAACTCTTAAGTGGCAGCACTTGATGTAAACACTTCTTGGCATTTTCTGTTTATCTAGTAGCAGGTATACACACAGATGTAATATGAGAAAATAAATTATGAATTCTGTCCAGGGAAGTGTTGTGAATATGACCTTGAGATAACACTTGTGTTAAGTGTGAATTCCCTGTCTAGTGATATGTCCAACTACTACTCTGGGCCGCGAGACAGTGGTAGTGATTACAGATTGCCCACGAGGGGCTAGTTTATTGGGCACCCCCTTACATCCTGTGCAAGGTGAAACGCAGAAGCGTTTACAGTGCCCAACTGGGAAGCATGCGGAGTTCATGCTTGCCTTTATGACTCATGCATTAAGGGCGTAAAAGGCCTGAAGGGTCATGGGTTTTGTCAGCAAGTTACATAAAGTGACAATGATGAGTGTGTGGGGGGAAAATTCCCGGTACAATTTATCTGTTTATGGTAAAGTGTGGCAGGTCCCTATTAATGTGAGCGGTGTTTACTGAATCAGCTGACCCTGGCTCGACCTATTGAGAGACGCAAGCCAAGTGATCTAAGAGTCGTGAATAACATGGTGAATTACTTGGTGTTATTCATTTGGGTGAATATTTGTATAAATCAAAGGTGCTGTCACACACACACACACACACACACACACACCACACGTGGCACACCACCAACACACAGTTTCTGAGAAGGAGTTTGAGATTGTATTTAACGAAGTCTTAACTGGGAAAATGTTGTATGGCTTTTGTTATGGGGTAAGTTCTGGCGTGAACTTTAAGACTATTTTCATAATTTTTTGTAACTAATATTTTTATCTGCCTGGTACAATTATTTATTAATTTGTATTGTAAGTTATGTCTTGATAGTCGATGTAATGTAACAATTTATTTTTTGTGTTAATGTTCATATAGATTGGTTCAGTGTTGCGGCTCTGACTCGTCAATGATGTTAATAAGCTCTTGAGTACATACTGCTGGTGAAACTATGTTATATTAACAACACGACAGACAAGTACTATAATACCTTAACATTTAACAATAATTCAGCCTTAATTTAATTTTTTCACCAACTTAAGACACATAACCTAGAAGGAAGTAAGACGGGCAACATAACGCGGGATATCGTGGCTTCACTAAGTGCAAATTATGGAACTTGAGGTAACACATTATGGGAAAATGCGAGCCCTGCTAAGTGGTTCTCCTCAACATGGACGCAAACATCAGATGGACAAAGAAACAGAAGAACCCTGGATATACATTCATTTATTCTACAAAAAAGTTACGTAAACGAGCGTTAAATACGTTTAAGTAATCACAGTTTACGAAGCTGAAGTCGAGATATTAGAAGATGAAGAAGACTTTAGCATATCAGTATACCCCACGACCGGCGCCAGGATGTTAAGTGTGCCATCAGGGTATATTAGCGCTGAGAGACGGGTGCTATCGTGGTATATTAGCATACCTTCACCCTGAATGGTATATCAAAAAGTACAGGATTTACTTCACAGATATTTAGTTATATCTATCGGTATATTATATAAATTATATCAATATATCTGTTTATACCAAATATGGCATCAGAGTATATCACCGTTTGCCATCATATTCTCTAAATAACCTCAAAGTATACCCCCCAATGTATACTATCATACACTATAAATGACACTGTAGTATGTTAGTATATAATCAGGGTATTACATAATTTATATCAGCATTGTTTAGAATATCATATATATTAAGCGTGAGGAATGGATGTATATGATTCAATATATCACAGTTACATAAAGCGGTATGTCAGCTCATCAGCATATCACTAGAATGACATCAGAGTATACGACACTATACTCCAATAAATACTGTCAGGTATCTAAGTATATCAGGGTAATCACTGAGAAGTGTCAGAACATATCAGCATATTCCTTGACTGGTAACAAAGCATATCAACATACTCAAAGTATAATCAATGTCTCCGGAATAAACAAGCCAGTGACAGCAGCATATATTTCTGAAAATCAGCTGTGAAATATGTTCAGAACAGCCCAAAGTATACTATAATACTAAGTAACATTTGAAATATACCAGTATACTTCTTAACAGTCAGGGAAAAAATCATTATACAGATTAGTGTCCTCGAAGCAGATCAACTTGTCTCCTGCTTTCTGGGGACCCATTAGTGGCATATCAGTATATCCAAAGAGACACATCGGAGTATATTACCATATATCCCAAGTGCCATGAAAGGATATCAACATACCTGAGGATATTAACTAGCTCTCATAGTCTTCCACTCTCTCTTAGATCCATCAGAATATGTCAGCATATCACCCTATCTTCTGAAGGTCCAGTTTACCTTGTTCCGAAAGTATGTCGAAGCATACTAACAGATCCCCTGAATGCCTTGAGAACATATCAGTATACTTCTAGGTTAATTCATATCATATCAGTATATCCCCTGAATCTAAGGTATAGCTAACCTCATTTCAAATTATTATTAGAGTATGTTAACATTCCCTTAGAAGCATAACAGCATATCTCTTATGTCATTACAGTCAACCAGTATACGCTCAGAGATAGATGCAAGCATATCAGGGTATATTAGCATACCCTGTAAGAGAGATATGAGCCTAGCTACATAACCAAGTATATCAGCATACCCCATATGCTCTTATAGTACATCAGCACACCCTCTGAGAGACAGAACCATACCAACATATCAGAACATATTAGTATATCCTTTAGAGAGATATGAACATAATGGCATCAGATGACAAGAGTATATCAGCATAGTCTTTGAGGAGCATATCAGACCAACCTAGCATAAGCTCTTTAAGATAGATGGGAGCATATCTTAAATAGACTGGAACATACCAGAGCATATTAGCATATTAGCATATTAGCAAGGTGAGGAGGAGGAGGAGGAGGCAGGTGTCCACCGACCAGGTATGCCGATAGTCTGGTGATAATGTGGGTAAAACTGGTGTGTGTGTGTGTGTGTGTGTGTGTGTGTGTTCGTTCTCATGTTTATTTCTTGTAAGGTATGTGTCACCTAGCCGGCCTTTTTGTTTACATTTTTCGGTCGCTCTAAAATACCATTAAAACAATATTGAGTATAAACGTTTGGCTCAACTGATGATCTCAAACATGTCCCAACTTTTTTTTGCCTCAACTCCACATTCTGTAACTCATTTAGGTAGATGTCCCTCACTACAAATACACTGGACTATGTGTAATGCTGCAGCTAATGTGTTATCAAGATATTGCACATTATAAGTTCATGTGTGGTCATTATTATATCAAACGGAGGAATTTTAAAGAGCTATTACACCACCTGTATCATTAGTTGTCGCCAGGTGAAGGAATGTTTAGGTAGATTATATTTTATTTACTGTAATTAAAGTTTCAATACCTAAGACGTTCCACTATAAGAGTCTTTCAACCTCAGGTAAGGTTTAAAGACTTTCTACTCTAGGTCTTACACCCTGGAGTAGCTGTATCGTCCACATAGGTAATTACTCCACAAGGAACTACAAGTTACACCTTGATGTAATACTTCATTTACTGCCAAACTTTATAGGGAAATATTTTTTCACAAAGAATTTCAAGTTACAATTTCACATAATAAGTCACATTACAAACGTTCCTTCGGCTTACAGTTAAACTTTGCAATGTCAAGATAATTTTTTCACTGCAGAGGAAAGTATCCGTCATCATCACCACACACACACACAAAGACAAAACTCCTGTATCCAGATTCTCAAAAGTTTATAAATTAAATTCTTCCCTAAAATTAAACAGACAATACATCTATTTATCATAGAGTATGTGAACAATATCGACGCCATATTGGTTACCATCTTTGAGTTATATAATTAGTTAGCTTCATAGTGTTGATTATTTAGTTAAATAGGAAAAATAATCTACTAGCGTGTGTTGTGACCAAAATAAATCAACATTGTATTTACTTTCTCCTCCAGGGGGCACTAAGTCTAGAAAATGACACAATTGACATCTACATAAAGTGACTGATCAAGGGTAGATATTGGCTACCTTTTGTGTTACTTTGAGGTCGTAAGAACACACAGAGCTGCTCTTAAGGATGTTTACCACAATACACCTCAACCAGTTTCTCATTCACTAAGGTCAAACAA
>NW_024755640.1:0-3115 GCF_018991925.1 Homarus americanus
GAACAAGTAATAATCCAGATATCAAATTTTGGTCAACAGGTCATTAATCAGCATGTTCAGGAATACCTATACTGAGATTTGAAACAAACGATTTTTAAAATCCTATAAGCTTAAGACTTACGATTTTTGTCATTTTCGGCCAAAAAATGATTTTGCTCAAAATCACAGTATAGGTACTCTGAACATGCTGATTAAGGATCTGTTAACCAAAATTTGATATCTGCATTATTACTTATTCAAATGACTTGCAAAAGTAATTAAAATTTCTAAAAGCCATTTGAACAATTTCTAAAAGCCATTTGAACAAGTAATAATCCAGATATCAAATTTTAGTCATTCAACCAAAAAAATAGATTTTGCTCAAAATCACAGTAAGCTACTCTAAACATCTGATTAAGGATCTGTTAACCAAATTTGATATCTGCATTATTGCTATTCAAATGACTTTCTTAAAAAGTAATTAAAATATTCTAAAAATCATTTGAACATTTTCTAAAAGCCATTTTGAACAAGTTATAATCAAGATATAAAATTTTGGTTAACAGATCCTTAAGCAGCACATTCAGGAGTACCTATACTGAATTTTTGAACAAAATCCATTTTTTGGCCGAAATCCTGTAAACCAAGACTTACGATTTTTTGTCATTTCGGCCAAAAAATAGATTTTGCTCAAATCAGTATCAAGTACTCCTGAGCTGTCTGATTAAGGATCTGTTAACCAAGAATTGATATCTGCATTATTACTTATTCAAATGACTTGCAAAAGGTAATTAAATTTTCTAAAAAGCCATTTTGATTTTAATTTCTAAAAGCCATTTGAACAAGTAATAATCCAGATATCAAATTTTGGTCAACAGGTCCTTAATCAGCATGTTCAGGAGTACCTATACAGAGATTTTGAACAAAATCGATTTTTTGGCCAAAAATCCTGTAAGGCTTAAGACTTACGATTTTTGTCATTTTCGGCCAAAAAATAGATTTTGCTCAAAATCTCAGTATAGGTACTCCTGAACATGCTGATTAAGGATCTGTTAACCAAAATTTGATATCTGCATTATTGCTTATTCAAATGACTTGCAAAAGTAATTAAAATTTTCTAAAAGCCATTTGAACAATTTCTAAAAGCCATTTGAACAAGTAATAATCCAGATATCAAATTTTGGTCAACAGGTCCTTAATCAGCATGTTCAGGAGTACCTATACTGAGATTTTGAACATAATCGATTTCTTGGCCAAAAATCCTGTAAGGCTTAAGCCTTACGATTTTTGTCATTTTCGGCCAAAAAATAGATTTTGCTCAAAATCTCAGTATAGGTACTCCTGAACATGCTGATTAAGGATCTGTTAACCAAAATTTGATATCTGCATTATTACTTATTCAAATGACTTGCAAAAGTAATTAAAAATTTCTAAAAGCCATTTGAACAATTTCTAAAAGCCATTTGAACAAGTAATAATCCAGATATCAAATTTTGGTCAACAGGTCATTAATCAGCATGTTCAGGAATACCTATACCGAGATTTTGAACAAAATCGATTTTTTGGCCAAAAATCCTGTAAGGCTTAAGCCTTACGATTTTTGTCATTTTCGGCCAAAAAATAGATTTTGCTCAAAATCTCAGTATAGGTACTCCTGAACATGCTGATTAAGGATCTGTTAACCAAAATTTGATATCTGCATTATTACTTATTCAAATGATTTGCAAAAGTAATTAAAATTTTCTAAAAGCCATTTGAACAATTTCTAAAAGCCATTTGAACAAGTAATAATCCAGATATCAAATTTTTGGTCAGCAAGTCATAATCAGCATGTTCAGAAATACCTATACTGAAGATTTTGAACAAATCGATTTTTGGCCAAAAAATCCTGTAAGGCTTAATTAAAGCACTTTTTGATTTTTGTCATTTTCGGCAAAAATAGATTTTTCTTCAAAACCTCAGTATAGGTACTCCTGAATATCTGAACCTGTTGATAAATTGATATCTGGATTGTACTTATTCAAATGACTTGCAAAAAGTAATTAAAATTTTTCTAAAAGCCATTTGAACAATTTCTAAAAGCCATTTGAACAAGTAATAATCCAGATATCAAATTTTTGGTCAACAGGTCCTTAATCAGCATGTTCAGGAGTACCTATATCGAGATTTTGAACAAAATCGATTTTTTGGCCAGAAATCCTGTAAGGCTTAAGCCTTACGATTTTTGTCATTTTCGGCCAAAAAATAGATTTTGCTCAAAATCACAGTATAGGTACTCCTGAACATGCTGATTAAGGATCTGTTAACCAAAATTTGATATCTGCATTATTACTTATTCAAATGACTTGCAAAAGTAATTAAAATTTTCTAAAAGCCATTTGAACAATTTCTAAAAGCCATTTGAACAAGTAATAATCCAGATAACAAATTTTGGTCAACATGTCCTTAATCAGCATGTTCAAGAGTACCTATATTGAGATTTTGAACAAAATCGATTTTTGGCCAAAAATCCTGTAAGGCTTAAGGCTTACGATTTTTGTCATTTTCGGCCAAAAAATAGATTTTGCTCAAAATCACAGTATAGGTGCTCCTGAACATGCTGATTAAGGATCTGTTAACTAAAATTTGATATCTGCATTATTACTTATTCAAATGACTTGCAAAAGTAATTAAAAATTTCTAAAAGCCATTTGAACAAATTCTAAAAGCCATTTGAACAAGTAATAATCCAGATATCAAATTTTGGTCAACAGGTCCTTAATCAGCATGTTCAGGAGTACCTATACTGAGATTTTGAACAAAATCGATTTTTTGGCCAAAAATCCTGTAAGGCTTAAGCCTTACGATTTTTGTCATTTTCGGCCAAAAAATAGATTTTGCTCAAAATCTCAGTATAGGTACTCCTGAACATGCTGATTAAGGATCTGTTAACCAAAATTTGATATCTGCATTATTACTTATTCAAATGACTTGCAAAAGTAATTAAAATTTTCTAAAAGCCATTTGAACAATTTCAAAAGATTTGACAAGTAATAATCCAGATATCAAATTTTGGTCAACAAATCCTTAATCAACATGTTAAATTTGCTAAATGATTTTTTAACAAAACTAAAACTTGTTTTGTCATTTTCGGCCA
>NW_024755641.1:0-12893 GCF_018991925.1 Homarus americanus
AAATCTTATAATTGTGACTGGGGAACGCTACCTCTAGGCCACCAGGACAATAAAAGCAGTTCTTGACTCTGCTATATTTCACACAAAGCCTGTTCAACGAGCTTATGACTGTGTGAACCTCTAATGGGGACCACCCGTGCCGCTTAGGTGATCAGAGCAACGTTTTACCAAATCCGGCTTCGAAACACGAGGATCCATATATATTTCATTAGCCCAATAATGCACGCGGACTTCGACATATAATCAACACCTCACCCCACCAGGATTCAAACCAAAAATCTTATAATTGTGACCAGGAAACGCTACTTGTGGACCACCAGGACACTAAAAGCAGTCCTAGACTCTGTTATATTTCACACAAAGCCTGTTCAACGAGCTTATGGCACTGTGAACCTCGACTGGGGACCACCAGTGCCGCTTAGGTGTTCAGAGCAACGTTTTACCAAATCCGGCTTCAAAACACGAGGATCCATATATATTACATTAGCCCAATAAAGCACACAGACTTCTACATATAATCAACACCTCACCCCACCAGGATTCGAACCCAAAATCTTATAATTGTGACCGGGGAACGCTACCTCTAGACCACCAGGACACTAAAAGCAGTCCTAGACTCTGTTATATTTCACACAAAGCCTGTTGAATGGGTTTATGGGGCAGTGAACCTCAATTGGGACCATGGTGCCGCTTAGGTGATCAAACAATATTTTACCAAATCTGGCTTCGAAACACGAGGAACCATATATTTTACATTAGCCCAATAAAGCACGCGGACTTCTACATATAATCAACACCTCACCCCACCAGGATTTGAACCCACGATCTTATAATTATGACCGGGAAACGCTACCTCTGGACCACCAGGACACTAAAAGCAGTCCTAGACTCTGTTATATTTCACACAAAGCCTGTTCAACGAGCTTATGGCACTGTGAACCTCTACTGGGGACCACCAGTGCCGCTTAGGTGTTCAGAACAACGTTTTACCAAATCTGGCTTCAAAACACGAGGATCCATATATTTTACATTAGCCCAATAAAGCACGCGGACTTCTACATATAATCAACACCTCACCCCACCAGGATTCGAACCCACGATCTTATAATTGTGACCGGGGAACGCTACCTCTAGGCCACCAGGACACTAAAAGCAGTCCTAGACTCTGTTATATTTCACACAAAGCCTGTTGAATGAGTTTATGGCGCAGTGAATTACTCTAGTGGGACCACCGGTGCCGCTTGGAGTACAATCAGAGCAATGTTTTACCAAATCTGGCTTCGAAACACGAGGAACCATATATATTTCATTAGCCCAATAAAGCACGCGGAATTCTACATATAATCAACACCTCACCCCACCAGGATTTAAACCCACGATCTTAAAATTGTGACCGGGAAACGCTACCTCTGGACCACCAGGACACTAAAAGCAGTCCTAGACTCTGTTATATTTCACACAAAGCCTGTTGAATGAGCTTATGGCGCCGTGAACCTCTAATGGGGACCACCCGTGCCGCTTAGGTGTTCAGAGTAAAGTTTTACCAAATCCGGCTTCGAAAAACGAGGATCCATATCTATTTTATTAGCCCAATAAAGCACGCACACTTCTACATATAATCAACACCTCACCCCACCAGGATTCGAAACCACGATCTTATAATTGTGACCGGGGAACACTACCTCTGGGCCACCAGGACACTAAAACCAGCGCTAGACTCTGTTATATTTCACACAAAGCCTGTTGAATGAGCTTATGGCGCCGTGAACCTCTAATGGGGACCACCCGTGCCGCTTAGGTGATCAGAGCAACGTTTTACCAAATTCGGCTTCGAAACACGAGGATCGATATATTTTTCATTAGCCTAATAAAGCACTCAGATTTCTACATATAATTAACACCTCACCCCGCCAGGATTCGTACCCACGATCTTATAATTGTGGCCGAGGAACGCTGCCTCTGGGCCTCCAGGACACTAAAAGCAGTCGTAAACGCTGTGATATTTCACACAAAGCCTGTTGACCGACGTTATGGCGCCGTGAACCTCTAATGGGGACTACCCGTGATGCTTAGGTGATCAGAGCAACGTTTTACCAAATCCGGCTTCGAAACACGAGGATCCATATATATTTAATAAGCCCAATAAAGCAAGCGGACTTCTACATATAATCAACACCTCACCCCACCAGGATTCAAAACAAAAATCTTATAATTGTGACCAGGGAACGCTACCTGTGGTCCACCCGGACACTAAAAGCAGTCCTAGTCTCTGTTATATTTCACACAAAGCCTGTTCAACGAGCTTATGGCACCGTGAACCTCTAATGAGGACCACCAGTGCCGCTTAGGTGTTCAGAGTAACGTTTTACTAAATCCGGCTTCGAAACACGAGGATCCATATCTATTTCATTAGCCTAATACAGCACACACATTTCAACATATAATCAACACCTCACCCCACCAGGATTCGAACCCACGATCTTATAATTGTGACCGGTGAACGCTACCTCTGGGCCACCAGGACACTAAAAGCAGTCCTAGACTCTGTTATATTTCACACAAAGCCTGTTCAATGAGCTTATGGCGCCGTGAACCTCTAAAGGGGACCACCAGTGCCGCTTAGGTGATCAGAGCAACGTTTTACCAAATCCGACTATGAAACACGAGGATCCATATATATTTCTTTAGCCCAATAAAGCACGCGGACTTCTACATAAAATCAACACCTCACCCCACCAGGATTCAAACACAAAATCTTATAATTGTGACCAGGGAATGCTACCTGTGGACCACCAGGACACTAAAAGCAGTCGTAGACTCTGTTATATTTCACACAAAGCCTGTTCAACGAGCTTATGGCGCCGTGAACCTCTAATGAGGACCACCAGTGCTGCTTAGGTGTTCAGAGTAACGTTTTACTAAATCCGGCTTCGAAACACGAGGATCCATATCTATTTCATTCGCCCAATAAAGCACGCACATTTCTACATATAATCAACACCTCACCCCACCAGGATTCGAACCAACGATCGTATAATTGTACCTGGGAACGCTACCTCTGGGCCACCAGGACACTAAAAGCAGTCCTAGACTCTGTTATATTTCACAAAAAGCCTGTTCAACGAGCATATGGCGCCGTGAACCTCTAATGGGGACCACCCGTGCCGCTTAGGTGATCAGAGCAACGTTTTACTAAATCCGGCTTCGAAACACGAGGATCCATTTCTATTTCATTAGCCCAATAAAGCACACACATTTCTACATATAATCAACACCTTACCCCACCAGGATTCGAACCCACGATCTTATAATTGTGAAAGGGGAAGGCTACCTCTTGGCTACCAGGACAATAAAAGCAGTTCTTGACGCTGCTATATTTCACACAAAGCCTGTTCAACGAGCTTATGACTGTGTGAACCTCTAATGGGGACCACCCGTGCCGCTTAGGTGATCAGAGCATCGTTTTACCAATTCCGGCTTCGAAACACGAGGATCCATATATATTTCATTAGCCCAATAATGCACGCGGACTTCGACATATAATCAATACCTCACCCCACCAGGATTCAAACCAAAAATCATATAATTGTGACCAGGAAACGCTACTTGTGGACCAGCAGGACACTAAAAGCAGTCCTAGACTCTGTTATATTTCACACAAAGCCTGTTCAACGAGCTTATGGCACTGTGAACCTCGACTGGGGACCACCAGTGCCGCTTAGGTGTTCAGAGCAACGTTTTACCAAATCCGGCTTCAAAACACGAGGATCCATATATATTACATTAGCCCAATAAAGCACACAGATTCTACATATAATCAACACCTCACCCCACCAGGATTCGAACCCAAAATCTTATAATTGTGACCGGGGAACGCTACCTCTAGGCCACCAGGACACTAAAAGCAGTCCTAGACTCTGTTATATTTCACACAAAGCCTGTTGAATGAGTTTATGGGGCAGTGAACCTCTAATTGGGACCACCGGTGCCGCTTAGGTGATCAGAGTAATGTTTTACCAAATCTGGCTTCGAAACACGAGGAACCATATATTTTACATTAGCCCAATAAAGCACGCGGACTTCTACATATAATCAACACCTCACCCCACCAGGATTTGAACCCACGATCTTATAATTGTGACCGGGAAACGCTACCTCTGGACCACCAGGACACTAAAAGCAGTCCTAGACTCTGTTATATTTCACACAAAGCCTGTTCAACGAGCTTATGGCACTGTGAACCTCTACTGGGGACCACCAGTGCCGCTTAGGTGTTCCGAACAACGTTTTACCAAATCCGGCTTCAAAACACGAGGATCCATATATTGTACATTAGCCCAATAAAGCACGCGGACTTCTACATATAATCAACACCTCACCCCACCAGGATTCGAACCCACGATCTTATAATTGTGACCGGGGAACGCTACCTCTAGGCCACCAGGACACTAAAAGCAGTCCTAGACTCTGTTATATTTCACACAAAGCCTGTTGAATGAGTTTATGGCGCAGTGAACCTCTAATTGGGACCACCGGTGCCGCTTAGGTGATCAGAGCAATGTTTTACCAAATCTGGCTTCGAAACACGAGGAAAAATATATATTTCATTAGCCCAATAAAGCACGCGGAATTCTACATATAATCAACACCTCACCCCACCAGGATTTTAACCCACGATCTTAAAATTGTGACCGGGAAACGCTACCTCTGGACCACCAGGACACTAAAAGCAGTCCTAGACTCTGTTATATTTCACACAAAGCCTGTTGAATGAGCTTATGGCGCCGTGAACCTCTAATGGGGACCACCCGTGCCGCTTAGGTGTTCAGAGTAATGTTTTACCAAATCCGGCTTCGAAAAACGAGGATCCATATCTATTTTATTAGCCCAATAAAGCACGCACACTTCTACATATAATCAACACCACACCCCACCAGGATTCGAACCCACGATCTTATAATTGTGACCGGAGAACACTACCTCTGGGCCACCAGGACACTAAAACCAGCGCTAGACTCTGTTATATTTCACACAAAGCCTGTTGAATGAGCTTATGGCGCCGTGAACCTCTAATGGGGACCACCCGTGCCGCTTAGGTGATCAGAGCAACGTTTTACCAAATTCGGCTTCGAAACACGAGGATCGATATATTTTTCATTAGCCTAATAAAGCACTTAGATTTCTACATATAATTAACACCTCACCCCGCCAGGATTCATACCCACGATCTTATAATTGTGGCCGAGGAACGCTGCCTCTGGGCCACCAGGACACTAAAAGCAGTCGTAAACGCTGTGATATTTCACACAAAGCCTGTTGAACGACGTTATGGCGCCGTGAACCTCTAATGGGGACTACCCCTGATGCTTAGGTGATCAGAGCAACGTTTTACCAAATCCGGCTTCGAAACACGAGGATCCATATATATTTAATTACCCCAATAAAGCAAGCGGACTTCTACATATAATCAACACCTCACCCCACCAGGATTCAAAACAAAAATCTTATTATTGTGACCAGGGAACGCTACCTGTGGTCCACCAGGACACCTACAGTCTAGTCTCTGATGTCTTCACACAAAGCCTGTTCAACGAGCCTTAACTTGCGTGAACCTCCTATTGGTTTATGATTGCCGCTTGGAGATTAATTCGGAAGTAACGTTTTACTAAATCGGCTTCGAAACACGAGGATCCATCTATTTCATTGGCCCTAATACAGCACACACATTTCAACATATAATCAACACCTCACCCCACCAGGATTCGAACCCACGATCTTATAATTGTGACCGGTGAACGCTAACTCTGGGCCACCAGGACACTAAAAGCAGCCCTAGACTCTGTTATATTTCACACAAAGCCTGTTCAATGAGCTTATGGCGCCGTGAACCTCTAAAGGGGACCACCAGTGCCGCTTAGGTGATCAGAGCAACGTTTTACCAAATCCGGCTATGAAACACGAGGATCCATATATATTTCTTTAGCCCAATAAAGCACGCGGACTTCTACATAAAATCAACACCTCACCCCACCAGGATTCAAACACAAAATCTTATAATTGTGACCAGGGAATGCTACCTGTGGACCACCAGGACACTAAAAGCAGTCCTAGACTCTGTTATATTTCACACAAAGCCTGTTCAACGAGCTTATGGCGCCGTGAACCTCTAATGAGAACCACCAGTGCTGCTTAGGTGTTCAGAGTAACGTTTTACTAAATCCGGCTTCGAAACACGAGGATCCATATCTATTTCATTAGCCCAATAGAGCACGCGCATTTCTACATATAATCAACACCTCACCCACCAGATTCAGACCAACGATCGGCCCTTAAATGTGACCGGGGAACGCTACCTCCGGGCCACCAGTTCAATAAAAGCAGTCCTAGACTCTGCTATGTTTCACTCAAAGCCTGTTCAACTATCTTTTGGCGCCGTGAACCTCTAATGGGGACCACCCGTGCCGCTTGGGTGATCATAGCAACGTTTTACCAAATGCGGCTTCGAAAAACGAGGATCCATATATATTTCATTGTTAATAAAACTGCGGACTTCTACATATAATCAACACCTCACCCCACAGGATTTGGAGCACGATCTTATGGTACATGACCGGGAAACTACCTCTATGGACCACCAGGACACTAAAGCAGTCCTAGACTCTGTTATATTTCCTGAAAGCCTGTTCAACAGGCTTGTAGCATGAACACTCTGCACAGGGGACCACCAGTGCCGCTTAGGTGTTCAGAACAACGTTTTACCAAATCCGGCTTCAAAACACGAGGATCCATATATTTTACATTAGCCCAATAAAGCACGCGGACTTCTACATATAATCAACACCTCACCCCACCAGGATTCGAACCCACGATCTTATAATTGTGACCGGGGAACGCTACCTCTAGGCCACCAGGACACTAAAAGCAGTCCTAGACTCTGTTATATTTCACACAAAGCCTGTTGAATGAGTTTATGGCGCAGTGAACCTCTAATTGGGACCACCGGTGCCGCTTAGGTGATCAGAGCAATGTTTTACCAAATCTGGCTTCGAAACACGAGGAACCATATATATTTCATTAGCCCAATAAAGCATGCAGAATTCTAAATATAATCAACACCTCACCCCACGAGGATTTGAACCCACGATCTTAAAATTGTGACCGGGTAAACGCTACCTCTGGACCACCAGGACACTAAAAGCAGTCCTAGACTCTGTTATATTTCACACAAAGCCTGTTGAATGAGCTTATGGCACCGTGAACCTCTAATGGGGACCACCCGTGCCGCTTAGGTGTTCAGAGTAATGTTTTACCAAATCCGGCTTCGAAAAACGAGGATCCATATCTATTTTATTAGCCCAATAAAGCACGCACACTTCTACATATAATCAACACCTCACCCCACCAGGATTCAAACCCACGATCTTATAATTGTGACCGGGGAACACTACCTCTGGGCCACCAGGACACTAAAACCAGCGCTAGACTCTGTTATATTTCACACAAAGCCTGTTGAATGAGCTTATGGCGCCGTGAACCTCTAATGGGGACCACCCGTGCCGCTTAGGTGATCAGAGCAACGTTTTACCGAATTCGGCTTCGAAACACGGGGATCGATATATTTTTCATTAGCCTAATAAAGCACTTAGATTTCTACATATAATTAACACCTCACCCCGCCAGGATTCGTACCCACGATCTTATAATTGTGGCCGAGGAACGCTGCCTCTGGGCCACCAGGACACTAAAAGCAGTAGTAAACGCTGTGATATTTCACACAAAGCCTGTTGAACGACGTTATGGCGCCGTGAACCTCTAATGGGGACTACCCCTGATGCTTAGGTGATCAGAGCAACGTTTTACCAAATCCGGCTTCGAAACACGAGGATCCATATATATTTAATTAGCCCAATAAAGCAAGCGGACTTCTTCATATAATCAACACCTCACCCCACCAGGATTCAAAACAAAAATCTTATTATTGTGACCAGGGAACGCTACCTGTGGTCCACCAGGACACTAAAATCAGTCCTAGTCTCTGTTATATTTCACACAAAGCCTGTTCAACGAGCTTATGGCACTGTGAACCTCTAATGAGGACCACCAGTGCCGCTTAGGTGTTCAGAGTAACGTTTTACTAAATCCGGCTTCGAAACACGAGGATCCATATCTATTTCATTAGCCCAATAGAGAACGCACATTTCTACATATAATCAACACCTCACCCCACCAGGATTCGAACCCACGATCATATAATTGTGACCGGGGAAGGCTGCCTCTTGGCTACCAGGACAATAAAAGCAGTTCTTGACTCTGCTATATTTCACACAAAGCCTGTTCAACGACCTTATGGCGCCATGAACCTCTAATGGGGACCACCCGTGCCGCTTAGGTGATCAGAGCAACGTTTTACCAAATCCGGCTTCGAAACACGAGGATCCATATATATTTTATTAGCTCCAATATGCACGCGATCTCGACATATAATCAACACCTCACCCCACCTGGATTCAAACCAAAATCTTATAAGTGTGACCAGGAAACGCTACCTGTGGACCACCACAGGACACTAAAGCAGTCCTAGACTCTGTTATATTTCACACAAAGCCTGTTGAATGAGCTTATGGCGCAGTGAACCTCTGCACTGGGACCACCGTGCCGCTAGGTGATCAGAGCAACGTTTTACCTAATCCAGCTTGGAAACTCGAGGAACCATATATATTTCATTACCCAATATAGCACGCGGAATTCTACATATAATCAACACCTCACCCCACCAGGATTTGAACCCATGATCTTATAATTGTGACCGGGAAACGCTACCTCTGGACCACCAGGACACTAAAAGCAGTCCTAGACTCTGTTATATTTCACACAAAGCCTGTTCAACGAGCTTATGGCACTGTGAACCTCGAATGGGGACCACCTGTGACGCTTAGGTGTTCAGAGCAACGTTTTACCAAATCCGGCTTCAAAACACGAGGATCCATATATATTACATTAGCCCAATAAAGCACACAGACTTCTACATATAATCAACACCTCACCCCACCAGGATTCGAACCCATGATCTTATAATTGTGACCGGGCAACGCTACCTCTTGACCACCAGGACACTAAAAGCAGTCCTAGACTCTGTTATATTTCACACAAAGCCTGTTGAATGAGCTTATGGCGCCGTGAACCTCTAATGGGGACCACCCGTGCCGCTTAGGTGTTGAGAGTAACGCTTTACCAAATCCGGCTTCGAAACACGAGGATCCATATCTATTTTATTAGCCCAATAAAGCACGCACACTTCTACATATAATCAACACCTCACCCCACCAGGATTCGAACCCACGATCTTATAATTGTGACCGGGGAACGCTACCTCTGGGCCACCAGGACACTAAAAGCAGCGCTAGACTCTGTTATATTTCACACAAAGCCTGTTCAACGACCTTATGGCGCCATGAACCTCTAATGGGGACCACCCGTGCCGCTTAGGTGATCAGAGCAACGTTTTACCAAATCCGGCTTCGAAACACGAGGATCCATATATATTTCATTAGCCCAATAAAGCACACAGACTTCTACATATAATCAACACCTCACCCCACCAGGATTCGAACCCACGATCTTATAATTGTGACCAGGAAACGCTACCTGTGGACCACCAGGACACTAAAAGCAGTCCTAGACTCTGTTATATTTCACACAAAGCCTGTTGAATGAGCTTATGGCGCCGTGAACCTCTAATGGGGACCACCCGTGCCGCTTAGGTGTTCAGAGTAACATTTTACCAAATCCGGCTTCGAAACACGAGGATCCATATCTATTTTATTAGCCCAAAAAAGCACGCTCACTTCTACATATAATCAATACCTCACCCCACCAGAATTCGAACCCACGATCTTACAATTGTGACCGGGGAACACTACCTCTGGGCCACCAGGACACTAAAAGCAGCGCTAGACTCTGTTATATTTCACACAAAGCCTGTTCAATGAGCTTATGGCGCCGAGAACCTCTAATGGGGACCACCCGTGCCGCTTAGGTGATCAGAGCAACGTTTTACCAAATTCGGCTTCGAAACAGGAGGATCGATATATTTTTCATTAGCCTAATAAAGCACTCAGATTTCAACATATAATTAACACCTCACCCCACCAGGATTGGAACCCACGATCTTATAATTGTGACCGATGAAGGCTACATCTGGGCCACCAGGACACTAAAAGCAGTCCTAGACTCTGTTATATTTCACACAAAGCCTGTTCAATGAGCTTATGGCGCCGTGAACCTCTTACGGGGACCACCCGTGCCGCTTAGGTGATCTGAGCAAAGTTTTACCAAATCCGGCTTCGAAAAACGAGTATCCGTATATATTTCACTAGCCCAATAAAGCACGCAGATTTCTACATATAATTAACACCTCACCCCACCAGGATTCGAACCAACGATCTTATAATTGTGAACAGGGAACGCTACCTGTGGACCACCAGGACACTAAAAGCAGTCCTAGACTCTGTTATATTTCACACAAAGCCTGTTCAACGAGCTTATGGCGCCGTGAACCTCTAATGGGGACCACACGTGCCACTTGGTGACTAGAGCAATGTTTTACCAAATCCGGCTATGAAACACGAGGATCCATATATATTTCTTTAGCCCAATAAAGCATGCGGACTTCTAAATATAATCAACACCTCACCCCACCAGGATTCAAACCCATGATCTTATAATTGTGACCGGGGAACGCTACCTCTGGGCCACCAAGACACTAAAAGCAGTCCTAGACGCTGTTATATTTCACCCAAAGCCTGTTGAACGAGCTTATGGCGCCGTGAACCTCTAATGGGAACCACCCGTGCCGCTTAGGTGATCAGAGCAACGTTTTACCAAGTCCGGCTTCGAAAAACGAGGATCCATATATATTTCATTAGCCCAATAAAGCACGCGGACTTCTACATATAATCAACACCTCACCCCACCAGGATTCAAACGCAAAATCTTATAATTGTGACCAGGGAATGCTACCTGTTGACCACCAGGACACTAAAAGCAGTCCTAGACTCTGTTATATTTCACGCAAAGCCTGTTCAACGAGCTTATGGCGCCGTGAACCTCTACTCGGGACCACCAGTGATGCTTAGGTGTTCAGAGCAACGTTTTACCAAATCCGGCTTCGAAACACGAGGATCCATGTATATTTCATTAGCCCAATAAAGCACGCGGATTCTACATATAATCAACACCTCACCCCACCAGGATTCGAACCCACGATCTTATAATTGTGACAGGGGAACGCTACCTCTGGGCCACCAGGACACTAAAAGCAGTCCTAGACTCTACTATATTTCACACAAAGCCTGTTCAACGACCTTATGGCGCCATGAACCTCTAATGGGGACCACCCGTGCCGCTTAGGTGATCAGAGCAACGTTTTACCAAATCCGGCTTGGAAACGCGAGGATCCATATATATTTCATTAGCCCAATAAAGCACTCGGACTTATACATATAATCAACACCTCACCCCACCAGGATTCAAACCCACGATCTTATAATTGTGACCGGGGTATGCTACCTCTGGGCCACCAGGACAATAAAAGCAGTCCTAGACTCTACTATATTTCACACAAAGCCTGTTCAACGAGCTTATGGCGCCGTGAACCACTATAGGGGACCACCCGTGCCGCTTAAGTGATCAGAGCAACGTTTTACTAAATCCGGCTACGAAACACGAGGATCCAAATATATTTCTTTAGCCCAATAGAGCATGCGGACTTCTACATAAAATCAACACCTCACCCCACTAGGATTCAAACCCAAAATCTTATAATTGTGACCAGGGAATGCTACTTGTGGACCACCAGGACACTAAAAGCAGTCCTAGACTCTGTTATATTTCACACAAAGCTTGTTCAACGAGCTTATGGCGCCGTGAACCTCTAATGAGGACCACCAGTGCTGCTTAGGTGTTCAGAGTAACGTTTTACTAAATCCGGCTTCGAAACACGAGGATCCATATCTATTTCATTAGCCCAATAGAGAACGCACATTTCTACATATAATCAACACCTCACCCCACCAGGATTCGAACCAACGATCTTATAATTGTGACCGGGGAAGGCTGCCTCTTGGCTACCAGGACAATAAAAGCAGTTCTTGACTCTGCTATATTTCACACAAAGCCTGTTCAACGAGCTTATGACTGTGTGAACCTCTAATGGGGACCACCCGTGCCGCTTAGGTGATCAGAGCAACGTTTTACCAAATCCGGCTTCGAAACACGAGGATCCATATATATTTCATTAGCCCAATAATGCACGCGGACTTCGACATATAATCAACACCTCACCCCACCAGGATTCAAACCAAAAATCTTATAATTGTGACCAGGAAACGCTACCTGTGGACCACCAGGACACTAAAAGCAGTCCTAGACTCTGTTAAATTTCACACAAAGCCTGTTCAACGAGCTTATAGCACTGTGAACCTCTACTGGGGACCACCAGTGCCGCTTAGGTGTTCAGAGCAACGTTTTACCAAATCCGGCTTCAAAACACGAGGATCCATATATATTACATTAGCCCAATAAAGCACACAGACTTCTACATATAATCAACACCTCACCCCACCAGGATTCGAACCCACGATCTTATAATTGTGACCGGAGAACGCTACCTCTAGGCCACCAGGACACTAAAAGCAGTCCTAGACTCTGTTATATTTCACACAAAGCCTGTTGAATGAGCTTATGGCGCAGTGAACCTCTAATTGGGACCACCGGTGCCGCTTAGGTGATCAGAGCAATGTTTTACCAAATCCGGCTTCGAAACACGAGGAACCATATCTATTTTATTAGCCCAATAAAGCACGCACACTTCTACATATAATCAACACCTCACC
>NW_024755642.1:0-10039 GCF_018991925.1 Homarus americanus
AACAGGACAGATACAAGTACACTTACAGGACAGATACAGGTACACTTAACAGGACAGATACAAGTACACTTAACAGGAGAGATACAGGTACACTTAACAGGGCAGATACAGGTACACTTAACAGGACAGATACAAGTACACTGAACAGGACAGATACAAGTACACTTAACAGGACAGATACAGGTACACTTAACAAGAAAGATACAGGTACACTTAACAGGACAGATACAGGTACACTTAACAAGACAGATACAAGTACAATTAACAGGACAGATACAAGTACACTTAACAGGACAGATACAAGTACACTTAACAGGGTAGATATAGGTACACTTAACAGGACAGATACAAGTACACTGAACAGAACAGATACAAGTACACTTAAGAGGACAGATACAAGTACACTGAACAGGAGAGAGACAAGTACACTTAACAGGACAGATGCAAGTACACTTAACAGGGTAGATATAGGTACACTTAACAGGACAGATGCAGGTACACTTAACAGGACAGATACAGGTACACTTAACAGGACAGATACAGGTACACTTAACAAGAAAGATACAGGTACACTTAACAAGACAGATACAAGTACACTTAACAGGACAGATACAGGTACACTTAACAAGACAGATACAAGTACACTTAACATGGTAGATACAGGTACACTTAACAGGACAGATACAAGTACACTTAAGAGGACAGATGCAAGTACACTTAACAAGACAGATACAAGTACACTTAACAGGACAGATACAGGTACACTTAACAGGACAGATACAGGTACACTTAACAAGACAGATACAGGTACACTTAACAGGACAGATACAGGTACACTTAACAAGACAGATACAAGTACACTTAACATGGCAGATACAGGTACACTTAACAAGACAGATACAGATACACTTAACAGGACAGATACAAGTACACTTAAGAGGACAGATGCAAGTACACTTAACAAGACAGATACAACACTTAACAGGACAGATACAAGTACACTTAACAGGACAGATGCAAGTACACTTAACAGGACAGATACAAGTACACTTAACAGGACAGATACAGGTACACTTAATAGGACAGATACAAGTACACTTAACAGGAACGATACAAGTACACTTCACAGGACAGATACAGGTACACTTAAAAGGACAGATACAGGTACACTTAAGAGGATAGATATAAGTACACTTAACAGGACAAATGCAAGTACATTTAACAGGACAGATACAAGTACACTTAACAGGACAGATGCAGGTACACTTAACAGGACAGATGCAGGTACACTTAACAGGACAGATACAAGTACACTTAACAGGACAGATACAAGTACACTTAACAGGACAAATACAGGTACACTTAAGAGGACAGATATAAGTACACTTAACAAGACAGATACAAGTACACTTAACAGGACAGATACAAGTACACTTAACAGGACAGATGCAAGTACACTTAACAGGACAGATACAAGTACACTTAAGAGGACAGATGCAAGTACACTTAACAAGACAGATACAAGTACACTTAACAGGACAGATACAAGTACACTTAACAGGACAGATGCAAGTACACTTAACAGGACAGATATAAGTACACTTAACAGGACAAATGCAAGTACATTTAACAGGACAGATACAAGTACACTTAACAGGACAGATACAAGTACACTTAACAGGACAGATACAAGTACACTTAACAGGACAAATACAGGTACACTTAAAAGGACAGATACAGGTACACTTAAGAGGACAGATACAAGTAAACTTAACATGACAAATGCAAGTACACTTAACAGGACAGATACAAGTACACTTAACAGGACAGATGCAAGTACACTTAACAGGACAGATACAAGTACACTTAACAAGACAGATACAAGTACACTTAACAGGACAGATACAGGTACACTTAACAGGACAGATACAGGTACAATTAACAGGACAGATACAGGTACACTTAAAAGGACAGATACAGGTACACTTAACAGGACAGATACAGGTACACTTAACAGGACAGATACAGGTACACTTAACAGGACAGATACAGGTACACTTAAAAGGACAGATACAGGTACACTTAAGAGGACAGATACAAGTACACTTAACAGGACAAATGCAATACACTTAACAGGACAGATACAAGTACACTTAACAAGACAGATGCAGGTACACTTAACAGGACAGATACAGGTACACTTAACAGGACGAATGCAAGAATTGCATAAGGACAGATGGGTACAACAGGACAGATACAAGTACCTTAACAGGATAATGCAAAGTACTGTAACAGGACAAATACAAGTACACTTAACAGAACAGATGCAGGTACACTTAACAGGACAGATACAGGTACACTTAACAGGACAGACACAAGTACACTTAACAGGACAGATACAGGTACACTTAACAGGACAGATAGAAGTACACTTAACAGGACAGATACAGGTACACTTAACAGGACAGATACAAGTACACTTAACAGGACAGATACAGGCACACTTAACAGGACAGATACAGGTACACTTAACAGGACAGATAGAAGTACACTTAACAGGACAGATACAGGTACACTTAACAGGACAGATAGAAGTACACTTAACAGGACAGATACAGGTACACTTAACAGGACAGATACAAGTACACTTAACAGGACAAATGCATTTACACTTAACAGGACAGATACAAGTACACTTAACAGGACAGATGCAGGTACACTTAACAGGACAGATACAGGTACACTTAACAGGACAGATACAGGTACACTTAACAAGACAGATACAAGTACACTTAACAAGACAGATAGAAGTACACTTAACAGGACAGATACAGGTACACTTAACAGGACAGATGCAGGTACACTTAACAGGACAGATACAGGTACACTTAACAGGACAGATACAAGTACACTTAACAGGACAAATACAGGTACACTTAAAAGGACAGATACAGGTACACTTAAAAGGACAGATACAGGTACACTTAACAGGACAGATACAAGTACACTTAACAGGACAAATGCAAGTACACTTAACAGGACAGATACAAGTACACTTAACAGGACAGATGCAGGTACACTTAACAGGACAGATACAGGTACACTTAACAGGACAGATACAAGTACACTTAACAGGACAGATACAGGTACACTTAACAGGACAGATAGAAGTACACGTAACAGGACCACAGGTACATAACAGGACAGATACAAGTATAACTTAGGACCAGATACAGGGTACATAACAGGACAGATACAGGTACATAACAGGACAGATGAAGTACATAACAGGACAGATGCCAGGTACGCCAACAGGACAGATAAAGTACGCCAACAGGACGAATGCAAAACATACAACAGGACAGATACAAGTACACTTAACAGAGCCAAATGCAAGTACATAACAGGACAGATACAAGTACATAACAGGACAGATGCAGGTACACTTAACAGGACAGATACAGGTACACTTAACAGGACAGATACAGGTACACTTAACAAGACAGAAACAAGTACACTTAACAAGACAGATAGAAGTACACTTAACAGGACAGATACAGGTACACTTAACAGGACAGATGCAGGTACACTTAACAGGACAGATACAGGTACACTTAACAGGACAGATACAAGTACACTTAACAGGACAAATACAGGTACACTTAAAAGGACAGATACAGGTACATTTACAGGACAGATAGAAGTACACTTAACAGGACAGATACAAGTACACTTAATAGGACAGATACAAGTACACTTTGAATCCTGAGCATGTTTATACTTTAAGAGACTACTGGACAGCCACTGGTCAGACTGGGAAATAAATCAAATGAATTGCCGTATAAGTCCGGGTGAAGGAGTGGCCACCAATGTTTATATGAATGGATAATTACCTAAGTTGATCTACTGTATAGGCGGCGGGAACATGTAATGGTCTAGTGAGTTTTGTTTGGTACCTGTTGTTAATGATTTCTCTCTTCTCTTCTCAATGGTATTACACGTATACAGTTATACAGTAATAACAGTCGACGTCAGCTGTTCTCCGCCATTGTCCGCGTGACGTCACTGCGTCGTGTGAGAATAATTATTGTAATCACAGTTCCGGAAGAGTCCATAACACGGCACGTCACTTAACTGGTTCTGTAGTTAGGGTTTTTTATATGATATCTCCGGCAAACGGTTTAGTTCATATATCCGGCAAATGTTTTAGTTCATATCGGCAAATGTTTTAGTTCATATATCCGGCAAAGTTTTAGTTTATATATCCGGCAGACGGTTTAGTTTATATATCCGGCAAACGTTTTAGTTCATATATCCGGCAAATGTTTTCGTTCATATATCCGGCAAATATTTTAGTTCATGTATCCGGCAAATGTTTTAGTTCATATATCCGGCACATGTTTTAGTTCATATCCGGCTTGAACGGTTTGGTTTATATATCAAAGCTTAAACGCGTTTTTCGTTCATATCTCTGGCAAACGGTTTAGTTCATATCTCCGGCAAACGGTTTAGTTCATATATCCGGCAAATGTTTTAGTTCATATATCCGGCAAATGTTTTAGTTCATATATCCGGCAAATGTTTTAGTTCATATATCCGGCAAATGTTTCAGTTCATATATCCGGCAAACGTTTTAGTTCATATATCCGGCAAATGTTTTAGTTCATATATCCGGCAAATGTTTTAGTTCATATATCCGGCAAATGTTTTATTTCATATCGCCGGTAAATGTTTTAGTTCATATATCCGGCAAATGTTTTAATTCATATCTCTGGCAAACGGTTTAGTTCATATCTCCGGCAAACGGTTTAGTTCATATCTCCGGCAAACGGTTTAGTTCATATATCCGGCAAATGTTTTAGTTCATATATCCGGCAAATGTTTTAGTTCATATATCCGGCAAATGTTTTAGTTCATATATCCGGCAAATGTTTTAGTTCATATCTCCGGCAAATGGTTTAGTTCATATATCCGGCAAATGTTTTAGTTCATATATCCGGCAAATGTTTTAGTTCATATATCCGGCAGACGGTTTAGTTTATATATCCGGCAAACGTTTTAGTTCATATATCCGGCAAATGTTTTCGTTCATATATCCGGCAAATATTTTAGTTCATATATCCGGCAAATATTTTAGTTCATATATCCGGCAAATATTTTAGTTCATATATCCGGCAAATGTTTTAGTTCATATATCCGGCAGACGGTTTAGTTCATATATCCGGTAAATGTTTTAGTTCATATATCCGGCAAATGTTTTAGTTCATATATCCAGCAGACGGTTTAGTTTATATATCCGGTAAATGTTTTAGTTCTGGTATACGTTACGTATTTTTTCATTTTTATTAATATCTTTACATGATGATGATGATGAATGGTGATAATGATGATGACCTTTAAATATGATAACGACTTAACTTTAACTGTAATAATAACATATAAATACTGGTTTAAAAATAATATAATTAGTCAGCAGTAAATTTAACACCACTGACCCAAGCTTACATAAACACACCTGATTTACCAATTTGTTAAGTTCACAATTAATGGGTATTTTACACTCAAAAGTTTATAGCCAATTACGTTTTAATGAATGATTGCATTTTTGTGTGTCAAAGGCGACCGTACGTCTGGCGAAGGAGTTTTATGACTGTGAGGAGAAGGCCAGACGCTGCTCATTACCAGTACTGGCAGTGTGTTTTATGGTAGACCCCTGACTGTGCCCCGACGACACCAGCCGATCACACACACATTTACTTACTTACTTACTCCACCGACAGACTATTACTACGTCGATAGACTCTCACATATATTCTTAACGTAATTAGTGAAGGTCGGCTGGTCTCCACACTCCCTCCCCTTCCCCGTGTCCACGGCGGCCACCACACACGTAGCCAAAGATCCATTTACAAGCTCCTTACACGTGTCTGTGCGCCCCGCCCACCATTCTCCGGACACACACACATTTCATCCTGTCCTCGGATGGGCGTGTGACTTGTGGCAGGTGTCGTCGCCCTTACCTTACGACCCAAGACAATGTTTCTTACCTACCACTGTGTCGTACATTACTGCTGTCTTCCCTGCTGGCGGGGCACGTAGGTCGACCATCACACATAATGTTTACTTACAAAATACACAATAGTTTCCACCATTCAGGATGATGCAATAACTAACCTCTTGAGGATTTTTAGCTTTAATTATCGTCCTTCGAATGTTATTGTTTAAACCAACGTCCTTAAAGATTTATAGCTTAAACCATCGTTAAAGGTTATAACAGCTGGGTTAAGTTCCCTGTCATCATCTTTTAGGATTTGGTTTGACATTAAAAATAACCATTATTCCCGTCTTTATATACAGCATTAACCCTAAGCCACATTATTCACCGTCTTGGCCACTAGTCTTGTTCATCATAGTTTAATACCGTCTCTTCACTATCCCGAGTTCAGACCAGTATCATCTGCATATCGAATATTTGATACTACGTTACCATTAACTTTTAGTCCTTCATCGTTTCTTATAACTTTTCTCATTATAAATTTTTGATCGGTGATTATGCAGTCCTGGAGATAGCACGCAGCCCTTTCTAACTCCTTCCGAGGGTTAGGTTAGTTTAGGTTAAGTTAGGTTTTATTAATTAAGTAGATGATGATGATGTTAGGTTGTGTTAGGGATCTCTTGAAGACTAGGAGTCCCCGCATATTTCGCTTGGTGATTAAGTACCTTAACTCTAAACGGGGGGTTAGGCTAGTTTAAGTTAGATTGAGTTAGGTTAGGTTACGTTACGTTAAGTTAAATTGGATTAAATTGGGTTAGATTAGGTTTTAATTAGGTTAGGTTTGGTTAGGTTGAAACAAGGGATGGCTCCTTAACTTTATGATATCCGGTTAATATTAGGATAAGTGTTATAAAGATAGGGCAGGTTAATGTTTGGTTTGGTTTGGTTAGGTTAGCTTTGCGTTATGTTAGGTTACATTAGTTTAATGTTAGGTTAACTTAATGGACTAGGTGGCGAAACTGCGAATCATCCCCCCCCTCCCCCCTCCCTCCCTCCCCACTCCACCTGCTGTTTGATAATTTTGATAAACGACCAAACAGGCAGACAGACAGAGATAAATACACGAATAAATATATAATGAAATGGACATACACTTAGACAGATGAATATATCAAATAGACAGACAGACACAAGACCCCCCAGGTTGGTATGTCATGGTCCTTCAGTGTGTGGTGATAAATGGCTCGGGTCTTGTGTGTTCGTGGGTCTGCGGGTCTCTGAATTTTCTAAAAGTTATTATTACTTTTTCTTCGTCAGTAATGTATAGGAGTGATGCTCAAGGTTCCTTTATTAACGGTGGGTCTCTCTCTCTCTCTCTCTCTCTCTCTCATATGATAAAAAACTGATCGACTTGTACCTGTGGTTCTTGTTTGTGTTTTAATTGTAAATTTAATACAACTTTTTATCTTATTTCTAATTTCTACTGTTGTTCCAGCCACATGTTGTATTGTTAATAATAATAATAATAATAATAATACGGTAATAATAATAATAATAAAAATAATGATGATAATAATAATTGAGACGATTATTATTAAAATATGGAGGCAGGAGGAGTAAGAGGGAAGGAATGATGATAGTTGAGAAGGTGACAATAGTAGTGATAATGCTGGTTGTGGTAGTGATGGTAATATTATACACGTAACAATAATGGTTGCCCTTCGTGTACGAGGATGGCCGGCCCTAGGGCCACCTAGGCGTGAATTTGTTTAAGGTGTTAGAATCTGTCGCCAACACCACAACGACACCCTAAGTTAACGAGTTGTATGACCCAGTTTCAATGAATAGTCCGAGAAGACCGGACAACTCGGCAACTGCACTGGCTAACCATTATTCTAGAATAAGATCCGCAAATCGATTAACATCCAGGTTCCCATTTACTGGTAAATAGAAAGTCAAATGACGTAAAAAAAAATGCTCATAGTTTCACTCTGTCCAGGAATCGAACACGGGTCCACTCGCTTGCAAGGCGAGCATGCTGACTATTACACCACAGGTTGCCAAAATTACGTTTAATAATTTTTTTTTTTTCGTGCTGGTCAAGCCCCGACCAGAGGTTAGCTAGACCCCCGGACAACTCTTTCGGAGCTTGACCAGCACGTGGTATTGGTATTATTATCTGGACTTGATTATGTGTTACAAATTCACTTGTGAGTTTTCAATGTTTTGTTTTGTATAATATTTACTTATTCTAAGCTAAATGTTAAAAAAAAATGACTTAGAAAATAAGAAAACAAACAAATAAAAGTGGAACTCCACCTAATATATACTGTATGTTACGCTAAATAGGGATAATTGGCCATTAGTGATAACTTCTATGTATTTCTCTTTTCTGGAAGCTTTTGACTGGCCATAAACGATCCTGTAGATCATAAATATACATATAAATGAATACCTTCATGCATAATGTAACCTGACCAGACCTAACCTAACTTAACCTAATGTAGCCTAACCTAACCTAACATAACCTAACGTAATCTAGCCTTCTTCTTCTTCTTCTTCTTGTTCTTGTTGTCCTCCTCCTCCTCCTCCTCCTCCTCCTCCTCTGCATTATACCATCATCAACTAAATTAAAATTCAAACGCCTTAACCTTACACACTGTGACCCTGGGTTGGAGAGGGGGGATGGGGGAGGGCGGGGGAAGACTCACCTAAATCACCCAGCAGGCGCTTTGTGACACCCAACAAGTGACCTTTGGGTGGGGGCAGTTTTCTCGCCAGATCTAGACCAGTGGGCAGTGTTAACCCCCAAAGGTCACCGAGGCAGGAGTGACCTTTGGGAAGTTTTGGGATTATAAATAGTGTTGTAGGAGGTGGTGGTGGAGGTGGTAGGTTAGTGAAGTCCTTGGTGGTGGTGGTTTGTTGAAGAGGGTCTGTTTTTTTATTGTTTTTATGTTTGTTTTTTTGTTTTTATGTATGTTTGTTTGTTTTACTGTTTGTTTGTTTTATTGTTTGTTTTGTTTTATTCTTCGTTTGTTCGTTTTATTGTTTGATTGTTTGTTTGTTTTATTGTTTGTTGGTATGTTTGTTTGTTTTATCGTTTTTTGTTTGTTTTATTGTTTTTTGTTTGTTTTATTGTTTGTATTTTAGAATGATGTTTTTTGTGGTGTCATTATTGTTTGTGTTGTGTTGTTGCTTGCTTGTTTGTTTGTGATGTGTTGTTTGTTTGTGGTTGGTGTGTGTGTGAGAGAGAGAGAGACACAGAGAGAGAGAGAGACACAGAGAGAGAGAGAGCGAGAGAGAGAGAGAGCGAGAGAGAGTATCAACACAATTTCCATACCATATATTTGCCAACAACTTTGTCATAACGTAACAGTGAGCCAGGGACTCTCTCTCTCTCTCTCTTTCTCTCTCTCTCTCTCATGATAAAAAACTGATCGACTTGTACCTGTGGTTCTTGTTTGTGTTTTAATTGTTAATTTAATACAACTTTTTATCTTATTTCTAATTTCTACTGTTGTTGCAGCCACATGTTGTATTGTTAATAATAATAATAATAATAATAATAATAATAATAATACGGTAATAATAATAATAAAAATAATGATGATAATAATTATAATTGAGACGATAATTATTAAATTATGGAGGCAGGAGGAGGAAGAGGGAAGGAATGATGATAGTTGAGAAGATGATAATGGTAGTGATAATGCTGGTTGTGGTAGTGATGGTAATATTATACACGTAACAATAATGGTTGCCCTTCGTGTACGAGGATGGCCGGCTCTAGGGCAACCTAGGCGTGAATTTGTTTAAGGTGTTAGAATCTGTCGCCAACACCACAACCACACCCAAAGTTAACGAGTTGTATGACCCAGTTTCAATGAATAGTCCGAGAAGACCGGACAACTCGGCAACTGCACTGGCTAACCATTATTCCAGAATAAGATCCGCAAATCGATTAACATTCAGGTTCCCATTTACTGGTAAATAGAAAGCCAAATGACGTAAAAAAAAAAATGCTCATAGTTTCACTCTGTCCGG
>NW_024755643.1:0-5000 GCF_018991925.1 Homarus americanus
CACCACCACCGCAACCCCACCGCACACCACCACTGCCACCAGCACCGCCACCACCACCACCACCGCCATAATCCCACCACCACCACCACCACCACCACCAGCACCGCCACCACCACCGCCACAATCCCACCACCACCACCACCGCCACAACCCCACCACCACCACCACCACCACCACCACCGCCACAACCCCACCACCACCACCACCACCACCACCAGCACCGCCACCACCACCGCCACAAACCCCACCACCACCACCACCGCAACCCCACCGCACACCACCACTGCCACCAGCACCGCCACCACCACCACCACCGCCACAATCCCACCCACCACCACCACCACCACCACCAGCACCGCCACCACCACCAACCCCCCCACCACCACCACCACCGCAACCCCACCACCACCACCACCACCACAACCCCACCACCACCCACCACCGCCACAACCCCACCACCACCACCACCACCACCACCACCGCAACCCCACCGCACACCACCACCGCCACAACCCCACCCGCACACCACCACCGCCACAACCCACCAGCACCACCACCGCCACAACCCCACCACCACCACCACCACCACCGCTGCCACAACCCCACCCACCACCACCACACCACCACCACAGCACCGCCACCACCACCGCCACAACCCCACCACCACCACCACCACCGCAACCCCACTCCCACACCACCACTGCCACCAGCACCGCCACCACCACCACCACGCCACAATCCCACCACCACCACCACCACCACCACCAGCACCGCCACCACCACCGCCACAATCCCACCACCACCACCACCGCCACAACCCCACCACCACCACCACCACACCACCACCACCGCCACAACCCCACCACCACCACCACCACCACCACCAGCACCGCCACCACCACCGCCACAAAGCCCACCACCACCACCACCGCAACCCCACCGCACACCACCACTGCCACCAGCACCTGCCACCACCACCACCACCGCCACATCCCACCACCACCACCACCACCACCACCAGCACCGCCACCACCACTGCCACAACCCCACCACCACCACCACCGCAACCCCACCACCACCACCACCACAACCCCACCACCACCACCACCGCCACACCCCACCACCACCACCACCACCACCACACCGCAACCCCACCGCACACCACCACCGCCACACCCCACTGCACACCACCACAACCCCACCAGCACCACCACCGCCACAACCCCACCACCACCACCACCACCACCACCGCCGCAACCCCACCACCACCACCACCACCACCACCCACCACCACCACACCGCCGCCGCACCCCACCACCACTCCCACCACCACCACCACCACCACCACCACAGCCACAACCCCACCACCACCACCACCACCACCACCACCACCACCACCACCACCACCATCACCACCACCACCACCACCACACCACCACCACCACCACCACTGCCACAAACCCACCACCACCACTCACCACCATCCCACCACCACTCCCACCACACCACCACCACCACCACCACCGCCACAACCACTGCCACCACTACCACCACCACCACCACCACCATCGCCACTACCATCACCACCACCAGCCGCTGCCACCACCACCACACTACCACAGCCACAACCCCACCAATACTACCACCACCACCACCACCGCCACTACCATACCACCACCACCGCCACCACCGTCACCACCGCCGCCGCCAATCACTGACCCGGCGTCAATTAGAGCGGTTTACAGCAGCCAAACACAACTCGACCAGCGGGTGTATCTTTGAAGCTTTGGCCTTATATACGCTGAACACTGAACCGGCCAATCGCCCAACCGGTTTCATGTTCTTTGTGTCCTGATTGGTCCGCTATCCAGCACGCCAGCCAGCCAGCCCCGGTACGTTGTGTTCTGATTAGCCCACCATTCAGCTTTTGTTTTAAGACCATTGAGCGTTCTGATTGGTTTGCCATTCACTCTCTGGTGGATAATATTTAGTGGTCTGATGGTCTGCCGCCTGGTCCTGATTCAGATGTAGTAGAGGTCTGTGTGTGTGTGTGTGTGTGTGTGTGTGTGTGTGTGTGTGTGTGTGTGTGTGTGTGTGTGTGTGTGTTGTGTGTGTGTGTGTGTGTGTGTGTGGTTTGTGTGTGTGTGTGTGTGTGTGTGTGTTGTGTCTGTGTGTGTGTGTCTGTCTGTGTGTGTGTGTGTGTGTGTGTGTGTGTGTGTGTGTGTGTGTGTGTGTGTGTGTGTGTGTGTGTGTGTGTGTGGGTGGGGAGGTTGTAAAGGTCTATGGGGGAGGATCAATCGAAAACATGAGTTACAATAAAAATAAGACCTGGGAGGGAGGTGGGGGAGGTGGGGGGAATCGAAACAAATCAAACTCATTTGTGATTGGTCGGGGAAAGTGAGAAAGGAGGGGGAGAGGGAACGAACCCATACTGAGGGGGTGATTAAGAGGGTGAAGGAAGGTAGTTTATGGGCGTGGGGTGTGAGAGGGCGTGGGTGTGAGGGCGTGGGGGGGAGTGGGCGTGGTGAAAGAAAATTGGTAAAAGTTGGGGAAACTTTAAGGTGAAGTGAGCATGAGGATGAGGGAGGGGGGGGGTGGGTGGTGAGGAGGGAGGTGAGGGAGGTAGGGATGGAGAGAGGAATTTTTTCTCCTAATTGGCTGTCAGAGGCATGTTGAGGGAGGAGGTGGGAGGGAGGAGGAGGGGGGAAGAGAGAGAGGAGAGGAGGGGGTAGGGAAGGGGGAAAAGTGGATGCGAGAGAGAGAGAGAGAGAGAGAGAGAGAGAGAGAGAGAGAGAGAGAGAGAGAGAGAGAGAGAGAGAGAGAGTGGGGGGAGAAGGGCGATAGAGAAGGGGAGGAGGGGGGAAGAGAGAGGGAGGGACAATGGAAATAGGGACGATTGAAAAAAAAAAATATAATGATTGTTTTGTTGTGGTGTTGTGGACGGGTAAAGTGATATGACATTTTAATTGATTGGTATAGAAGAGCAAGAGAGAAGAGGAGGAGGAAGAGGAGAAGGGAGAGATGGAATGGGAGAGGAGGGGAAGAGGAGGAGGGAGAGATGGAATGGGAGAGGGAGGAAGAGGAGGGGAAGAGGAGGAGGGAGAGATGGAATGGGAGAGGGAGGGGAAGAGGAGGAGGGAGAGGTGGAATGGGAGAGGGAGGGAAGAGGAGGAGGAAGAGGAGGAGGGAGGGATGGAATGGGAGAGGGAGGGGAAAGAGGAGGAGGGAAGATGGATGGGAGAGGGAGGAAGAGGAGGAGGAGGAGGGAGGAGGGAGAGATGGAATGGGAGAGGGAGGGAAGAGAGGAGGAAGAGGAGGAGGGAGAGATGGAATGGGAGAGGGAGGGGGAAGAGGAGGAGGGAGAGATGGAATGTGAGAGGGAGGGGAAGAGGAGGAGGGAGAGATGGAATGGGAGAGGAGGGGAAGAGGAGGGGAAGAGGAGGAGGGAGAGATGGAATGTGAGAGGGAGGGGGAAGAGGAGGGGAAGAGGAGGAGGGAGAGATGGAATGGGAGAAGGAGGGGAAGAGGAGGGGAAGAGGAGGGAGAGATGGAATGGGAGAGAGGGAGGGAAGAGGAGGGGAAGAGGAGGAGGGGAAGAGGAGGGAGAGATGGAATGGGAGAGGGAGGGGAAGAGGAGGAGGAAGAAGAGGAGGGAGAGATGGAATGGGAGAGGGAGGGGGAAGAGGAGGGGGAAGAGGAGGAGGGGAAGAGGAGGAGGGAGAGATGGAATGGGAGAGGGAGGGGGGAAGAGGAGGAGGAAGAAGAGGAGGAGAGATGGAATGGGAGAGGGAGGGGAAGACGAGAGGAGGAGAGACGGAATGGGAGAGGGAGGGTAAGAGGAGGGGGAAGAGGAGGAGGGGGAAGAGGAGGAGGAGAGATAGGATAGAGAGATGGAATGGAAGAGGAGGGGGAAGAGGAGGAGAGATGGAATGGGAGAGGGAGGGGAAGAGGAGGGGAAAGAGGAGGAGGGGAAGAGGAGGAGGGAGAGATGGAATGGGAGAGGGAGGGAAGAGGAGGAGGAAGAAGAGGAGGGAGAGATGGAATGGGAGAGGAGGGGAAGACGAGGAGGGAGAGACGGAATGGGAGAGGGAGGGAAGAGGAGGAGGGAGAGATGGAATGGGAGAGGGAGGGGGAAGAGGAGGAGGGAGAGATAGGGATAGAGAGATGGAATGGGAGAGGGAGGGGAAGAGGAGGAGGGAGAGGATAGAGAGATGGAATGGGAGAGGGAGGGGAAGAGGAGGAGGGAGAGATAGGATAGAGAAATGGAATGGGAGAGGAGGGGAAGAGGAGGAGGGAATAGGATAGAGAAATGGAATGAGAGGGAAAGGAAGAGAGGAGGGAGAGATAGGATAGAGAGATGGAAATGATAGGTTAGGCAAGATGGATGTATATATGTATATGTATGTATGTATGTATGTATGTATGTATGTATGTACTGTGTGTATGTATGTATGTATGTATGTATGTATGTATGTATGTATGTATGTATGCATGTATGAATGTATGGTGAAAGATATCCACAGTCCCTATAAGACTCTCACTATTACCTTCCCATAACCTAGACACAGACGGACACAGAGTCATTAACAACAACAACACCTACAACAACACCCACAACAACACCCACAACAACAAACAACAACAACAACACCACAACAACACCCACAACAACAAAACAACAACAACACCTACAACGACAAACAACAACAACACCCACAACGACAAAAACAACAACAAAAACCACAACGACAAAACAACAACAAAACAGCAACAACAAAACAACAAATAAAACAAAAACAACAAAACAAATAACAACAACCACAAATAACAAAACAAATAAACAACAACAAATAACAAATAAAAACAACAACAACAACTACAAATAACAAAACAACAACAACAACCACAACAACAAACAACAACAAAACAACAAATAAAACACAAATAACAAACCACAACAACAAAACAACAACAACAACAACAACAACGACAAACAACAA
>NW_024755643.1:10000-12500 GCF_018991925.1 Homarus americanus
ACACAGATAATAATACAAGAAATATTTACAAACTGTACCCAAGACAATGTATTGATGAGAAGAAAATAATAAGATGAAAAAAAAAATAAATAAAATATTGCATCCTGAACGATATCAAAGGAGACGAGTGAACGAAAGTCAATGGAATAGATAGTGGTGGCGGGTCTTGGCTGTCACTTTGATTGTGGTCACTGTCAACTATAGGCTGTCACTCGGGTGCCCTTCATAATATTTACAAAGTCTCTGTTTTTATTTTAATCTCATTCGATTGCATGGATTCCCAGAATGGTTTATGAGACTATTTTTTTCCCCATATAGAAAGCGTTAAGAAATTGAGTTTTTTTTCCTTTCTCTCACTAACTCACTCACTCACTCACTCACTCACTCACTCACTCACTCACTCACTCACCAACTCACTGACCACTCACTCACTGACTCACTCACTCACTCACTAACTCACTCACTCACTCACTCACCACCACTAACTCACTCACTTACTCAGTGACTCACCCACTAACCTCACTCACCACCACTAACTCACTGACTCACCTCACCACTCACCACTCACCAACACAGTCTCTCTCTCACTGACTCACTCACTCACTCACCACTCACTAACTCACTCACTTACCACTGACCCACCTACTCAACTCACTGACTCACTAACTCACTGACTCACTCACTAACTCACTCACTTACTCACTGACTCACCTCACTAACTCACCTCACTCACCCACTAACTCACTCACTCACCACTAACTCACTGACTCACCTACTAACTCACCCACCAGTCACTAACACAGTCTCCTCTCACTAACTCACTCACTAACCTCACTCACTCACCACCACCACTGACTCACCCACCACTCACTCACTAACTCACTAACACAGTCTCTCTCTCACTGACTCACTCACTAACTCACTCACCACTCACCACTCACCCACTCACACAGTCTCTCTCTCTCTCTCACTCTTTAACTATCCTCTCATACCCTTCCTCTCTCTTTCTCCTCTCTCTCTAAATCACTTCTCTCAGTATCCTTTAACACAACATAACAATCACATATGCATTAATATTTCTTCCGAGATATGGATTATAACCCCTACCCTCCCCCCAAAAAATCCAATACAGTATATTTATTTTTATAAGAAAATAAGTCATCACCCCCCTCCCGATACGAAAAAAATAACAAATAATATTTTTCTTAAGATTGGGTTTAATTGGCCCTGTCTCCCACCTCCACAACTCCTCCAAAAAAAAGCTCACCCAACCACAAAAAAGAATAATACAAAATTAATAAACACAAAATAACACAATAATAATAATAATAATAATAATAATAATAATAATAATAGTAATAATAATAATAATAATAATAATAATAATAATAATAATAATAATAATAATAATAATAATAATAATAATAATAATAATAATAATAATAATAATAATAATAATGGAAAAATAAGAGGACCATATAGTAACCGAACAATAAATCGATGGATGGATGAAGTTTATTTTGGGGGGTGGGGGGGTGGGGTGGGGGGTGGGGGGAGGAGGGAAGGAAGAAGGAAGGAAGGAAGGAGGGAGGGAGGGAGGGAGGCAGAGAGGTGGTGAATAGAGTGGATAGAAGGAAGGAGGCAAAGAAAGGTAGAGAGGGGAGGGAGGTAGGGAAGGAGACAAGGAGGGGGTAGAGGGAAGAAGAAGGGAGAGGGAGAGGAAGCTGGTGGTTTTTCTGTTTCTTTTAGGAGTGATAAATATAAACAAGGGTCAGTCTTATAGTTCATCTGAGTGTGTTGTCTGAACCCCCTCTCTCTCTCTTTCCTCCTCTCCCTCCGTCTCTTCGCTCTCTATCTTCTTTTCCTTCCTTCCTCATCGCCTCCATGGAACGTTATGAGGGTAATCCAGTCTGGTTGTGGGGTCTGGCAGTGGAAGGAGGGAGGAGGAGGAGGAGGGGGGGGGAGGGCACTATTAGGGGTGGGGTGGGGTGGGGTGGGGTGGGGGTGGGGTGGGGTGGGGTGGTGTGGTCTGCTGGTTGGGGTCCTTATGGCAGGACTGCCACGTAGGTCGACCATTGCCTTATCTTGCAAGTGCAGTTTCTTCTTGATTGCAAATAGTGCAGTGGCGTCGTGTTGCTAAGCATGTTTGTATACGTGAGCTTACCACTCCCCTCCCTCTCTCACCCCCTCCCCCCTTCCCGTCAAATGGTTCTTCTTCTTCTTCTTCTTCTTCTTCTTCTTCACAAACCACAGCACAGACTACCACAACAGACCATAATACTTCCTAGGTATTACACACACACACACACACACACACACACACACACACACACACACACACACACACCCCCTGTCCAACACTCAACATTTATTGGTCATTGTGTTGTCTATTTCAATTAGGCTGACGTTAATTACTTGACATACATTGTAACTGTGTATATTAACCCCTTGCTAATTACGACAAAATGGTAATTACAAACGATTTTATAAATGATAATGC
>NW_024755643.1:20000-22734 GCF_018991925.1 Homarus americanus
CACACACAGACTCCTCTTCTCTTCTACTTTATTTTCTTCCTTTGTGTATTTTTTGTTTATTTACTGATTACCTATCTTCTCCTCCTCCTCCTCCTCCTCCTCCTCCTCCTCCTCCTCCTCCTCCTCCTCTTCCTCCTCCTCCTCCTCCCTCCTCCTGCTCCTCCTCCTCCTCCCTCCCCTCCTCCCATTACTCACGGATCTCTTACTTCCTGAATGACCTGAACTTTTGGCCCTCTGAATTATTATATTATGACACTCAAAGTTTCGTTTCTTGGAGGTCTGGGCGGTGGGGGCTGGAGGGCGGGGCTAGAGGGTGGGGGCTGGAGGGCAGGGGCTAGAGGGGGGAGGCTGGAGGGGTGGGGCTAGAGGGGTGTGAGGGGCGGGGGCTAGAGGGTGGGGCTACAAGGGGCTAGAGGGCGGGGGCTAGAGGGGTGGGGCTAGAGGTGGGAGGCTAGGATGGGCGGGGGCTAGGAGTGGGGTGGGGGCCAGAGGGGTGGGGGTTGAAGGGACGGGAGGAACTATTTGAGGTTGGGGGGTTCTGGTGTGGGGGTTGAGGAATGTTGGCTTGTTGGTCTGTCGGCGTTGGGGACTGTCAGTGCTGGGGGAAATTGTCGGACTGGAGGGACTTTAGGAAGGAGGATCGTCGGGGCTGAGGGACTGTAGGGTGGGAAGACTGTTCGAGGGGAGGGGAAGGAGGAGAAACGATAGAGGAAGGAGGGCCAAACGTCCCATTCCTCATCCGCCCCCCTCCTTCCGTCACTCTTCTCTCCCCTCTACTCCCCCTCCCCACCCTCCCTCTCCCTCCCCCTCCTCCCTCTCCCCTCACTCCCTCTCCTCTCAATCTCCCATCCTCTCCCCATTCCTCATCCTGTCATCCATTCATCCCCCTCCCCACTCCCTCCATCACCCCCATCCCCATCACTCCCATCCCTCCCCATTTCCCATCCTCCCCATATAAAAGCAAGTTTCTGGGAGTTTATGGTCCCACCGAATAAGGAAGCTGCATAAAATCACCGGCAAGAATAAAGACATTTATTTTTGATTTTCTTTGTTTTATCAGCGTTTCGATTTTTATGGCTTATTTATTTTCCCTTTTCGTCGTCATCGCTTCTGGAATTGATGGCTTTATTTATTTATTTATTTATTTATTTTTTCTGAGGAATTGAACTTTTAGGATTCGAAGCTTTGGAAAAATGGTTTGATTTTTTTTCGTTTTCCCCTTTATTATTATTATTATTATTATTATTATTATTATTATTATTATTATTATTATTATTATTATTATTATTATTATTATTATTATTATTATTATTATTATTATTATTATTATTATTAGTAGTAGTAGTAGTAGTAGTAGTAGTAGTAGTAGTAGTTTGTCGTAGTAGTTATAGTAGTAGTAGTAATAGTCCCTACCTGGATGCACATGAATCCCAGATATGAACCCCTATACTGGAACCGAGAAGGCGAGAGTTTCTGACGTTCCGAACCTCCCAAAATATGAACCATCAGGGTGAAGCATTATAGTAGCCAGGGTGAGGAGGCGTCTTAAGAGCCAGTGAGGAAATATACAGTCTGGTGGAGTAACATAAGATTTATTATAGGAGAAATATCGCCATTGATGAATACCAGGGTTAAGGATTTATGTGTTAGAGGCCACTACTACTGTTGATTAATTCTGGGCTGATGCTGAAAGAATGATGTTACGAGTTTTATGGCGGAAAAGTGGGGAGCGATTTTTTTTTTGAGGGGTAAATTTTGGGGATTTTTTAAAAAGGTAGATATTGGAGTTTTATTATTTTATGTGTAAAAGGTGTGTAGATAATGAAACTTGTATGTATACATATAAAGTGTATACAACATGTACAACATATGTATACATGTAAAAATAAATCAGAAACAGTCAAAAATAAACGAATAAACTTTTCGAACTCATAAAACACAAATAATAAATGGAAACAAAAAGAACATCAAACACCAACGTAAGAGTATATATGGAGAAGCTATTAACGCCTGGAGTATAAGTAACACAACAAGAAACAAGAGAACATCGGCTCAAGCTCCTGAATCCCCTGAGAGGATAGTATTGCTAGAGGCTGTGGGCAGTAGATCCGGCATAGCAGCAAGAGGGGGAAGGAATCGGATAGTGTTTATAAGTCTCTGAAGGAGGATCTAAGACCATGGATTTGTTCAGATCTTTATTGTGGTCGGATCGTGTTAGGGAGGAGGAAGAGGAGGAGAAGGAAGAAGACAGGGGAGAGGGAGAGGAAGGTGATGATGATGTGAGAGGGAGGAGGAGGACAGGGGAGGAGGAAGAAGAACGGGGGAGGAGGAGGAGAAAAGAAGGAAGGAGAGGGAGGAAGAAGAAGGTTTAGGATGGCTGAGGTAGGAAGAAAAGGAGGAGGAAGGAAAGATAATACAATACAGAAAGAGAAAAGGAGAGAAAATATAATCACAGAAAGAATGGATAACAAAAGAGAGAAAGAAAAGAAAAGATAAAATCTGAAGAAAACGAGAGAGAGAGAGAGAGAGAGAGAGAGAGGAGGGAGAGAGAGAGAGAGAGAGAGAGAGGTATAATTGGTTGGGTAGGTGGGACGAATGAGGCTTATGACTTAAATCGACTAAAGAGGTAGAGAGAGAGAGGAGAGAGAGAGAGAGAGAGAGAGAGGGGAGAGAGAGAGAGAATAATTTCTTAGAGAGGGTAAATGGATAGTACATGTAAATTGAACAAGTATGA
>NW_024755644.1:0-12716 GCF_018991925.1 Homarus americanus
GAGTATAAAAAAAGCCCCCTGGTCGAGTAGAACAAATTCCCCTGATCGAGTAGAACAAATTCCTCTGACTGAGTATAACAAAGCCCCTGATCGATTATAAAAAAGCCCCTAAATGAGTATAACAAAGTCCCCTGATCGAGTATAACAAAGTCCCCTGGTCGAGTATAACAAATTCCCCTGATCGAGTATAACAAATTCCCCTGATCGAGTATAAAATAGATCCCTGATCGAGTATAACGAAGTCTCCTGATCGAGTATAAAAAGTTCCCTGATCGAGTGTAACTAAGCCCCCTGATCGAGTATAACAAAGTCCCCTGGTCGAGTATAACAAAGTCCCCTGGTCGAGTATAACAAATTCCCCTGATCGAGTAAAAAAAATTCCCCTGATCGAGTATAAAATAGATTCCTGATCGAGTATAACAAAGTCCCCTGATCGAGTATAACGAAGTCTCCTGATCGAGTATAAAAAAGTTCCCTGATTGAGTATAACTAAGCCCCCTGATCGAGTATAACAAAGTCCCCTGGTCGAGTATAACAAAGTCCTTTGATCGAGTATAACAAAGTCCCCTGATCGAGTATAAAAAAAGCCCCCTGATCGAGTATAAAAAAACCCTGGTCGAGTATAACAAAGTCCCTTGGCCGAGTATAACGAAGTCTCCTGATCGAGTATAAAAGTTCCCGATTCCAGTGTAATCTAAGCCCCCTGATCGAGTATAACAGTCCCCTGGTCGAGTATAACAAAGTCCCATGGTCGAATATAACAAATTTCTGATCGAAAGTAAAAAATTCTAGAGTATAAAATAGATCCCTGATCGAGTATAACAAAGTCCCCTGATCGAGTATAACGAAGTCTCCTGATCGAGTATATAAAAGTTCCCTGATCGAGTATAACTAAGCCCCCTGATCGAGTATAATAAAGTCCCGTGGTCGAGTATAACAAAGTCCTTTGATCGAGTATAACAAAGCCCTCTGATAGAGTATAACAAAGCCCCCTGATCGAGTATAAAAAAAACCCTGGTCGAGTATAACAAAGTCCCCTGGTCGAGTATAACAAATTCCCCAGATCGAGTATAACAAAAACCCCTGATCGAGTATAACAAAGTTCCCTGATCGAGTATAACAAAGTCCCCTGATTGATTATAACAAAGTTCCCTGATCGAGTATAACAAAGTCCCCTAATTCAGTATAAGAAAGCCTCCTCGTCGAGTATAACAAAGTCCCCTGATCCAGTATAACAAAGCCCTCTGATCGAGTAATAAAAAGACCCTGATCGAGTATAAAAAAGCCCCTTGATCGAGGATAACAAAGTCCCCTGATCAAGTATAACAATGTCCCATTATCGAGTATAACAAAGTCCCCTGATTGAGTATAACAAACCCGCCTGAACGAGTATAACAAAGTCCCCTGATCGAGTATAACAAAGTCCCCTGATCGAGTATAACTAAGTCCCATGATCGAGTATAACTAAGTCCCATGATCGAGTATAACAAAGCCCCCTCATCGAGTTTAACAAAAACCCCTGATCGAGTGTAAAAAAGCTCCCTGGTCGAGTATAACAATGTCCCCTGGTCGAGTATAACAAAGTCCCATGATCGAATATAACAAAGGCTCCTTATCGAGCATAACAAAGGCCCCTGGTCGAGTATAACAAAGTCCCCTGATCGAGTATAACAAAGTCCCCTGATCGAGTATAACAAAGTCCTCTGCTCGAGTATAACAAATTCTGATCGAGTATAATGTTCCCTGATCGAGTATTACAAGGCCCCTGATCGAAAAGTATAACAAAGTCCCTGGTCGAGTATAACAAAGTCCCCTGGTCGAGTATAACAAATTCTGATCGAGTATAACAAATTCTGATCGAAGTATAAAATAGATCCCTGATCGAGTATAACAGAAAGTCCCCTGATCGAGTAGAACAAATTCCTCTGATCGAGTATAACAAAGCCCCTGATCGATTATAAAAAAACCCTAATCGAGTATAACAAAGTCCCCTGATCGAGTATAACAAAGTCCCCTGGTCGAGTATAACAAATTCCCCTGATTGAGTATAACAAATTCCCCTGATCGAGTATAAAATAGATCCCTGATCGAGTATAACAAAGTCCCCTGATCGAGTATAACGAAGTCTCCTGATCGAGTATAAAAAGTTCCCTGATCGAGTGTAACTAAGCCCCCTAATCGAGTATAACAAAGTCCCCTGGTCGAGTATAACAAAGTCCCCTGGTCGAGTATAACAAATTCCCCTGATCGAGTAAAAAAAATTCCCCTGATCGTGTATAAAATAGATCCCTGATCGAGTATAACAAAGTCCCCTGATCGAGTATAACGAAGTCTCCTGATCGAGTATAAAAGTTCCCCTGATCGAGTGTAACTAAGCCCTGATCGAGTATAACAAAGTCCCCTGTCGAGTATAACAAAGTCCCCTGGTCGAGTATAACAAATTCCCTGATCGAGTAAAAAATTCCCTGATCGGAGTATAAAATAGATCCCTGATCGAGTATAACAAAGTCCCTGATCGAGTATGTTCTGAAGTTCCCTGATCGAGTATAAAAAGTTCCCCTGATCGAGTATATAACTAAGCCCCTGATCGAGTATAACAAAGTCCCCTGGTCGAGTATAAATAAAGTCCTTTGATCGAGTATAACAAAGTTCTCGATAGAGTATAACAAAAAGCCCTGATCGAGTATAAAAAAACTCCTGGTCGAGTATAACAAAGTCCCCTGGTCGAGTAACAAAATTCTCAGATCGAGTATAACAAAAACCCCTGATCGAGTATAACAAAGTTCCCTGATCGAGTATAACAAAGTCCCCTGATTGATTATAACAAAGTTCCCTGATCGAGTATAACAAAGTCCCCTAATTCAGTATAAGAAAGCCTCCTCGTCGAGTATAACAAAGTCCCCTGATCCAGTATAACAAAGCCCTCTGATCGAGTAATAAAAAGACCCTGATCGAGTATAAAAAAGCCCCTTGATCGAGTATAACAAAGTCCCCTGATCGAGTATAACAATGTCCCATTATCGAGTATAACAAAGTCCCCTGATCGAGTATAACAAACCCGCCTGAACGAGTATAACAAAGTCCCCTGATCGAGTATAACAAACCCGCCTGAACGAGTATAACAAAGTCCCCTGATCGAGTATAACTAAGTCCCATGATCGAGTTTAACAAAGCCCCCTCATCGAGTTTAACAAAACCCCCTGATCGAGTATAAAAAAGCTCCCTGGTCGAGTATAACAATGTCCCCTGGTCGAGTATAACAAAGTCCCATGATCGAATATAACAAAAGCTCGTTATCGAGCATAACAAAGGCCCCTGGTCGAATATAACAAAGTCCCCTGATCGAGTATAACAAAGTCCCCTGATCGAGTATAACAAAGTCTCGCTCGAGAAGAAGAAGGCCCCAATCGAGTATAAAATAGATCCCTGATCGAGTATAACAAAGTCCCCTGATCGAGTATAACGAAGTCTCCTGATCGAGAATAAAAAATTTCCCTGATCGAGTGTAACTAAGCCCCCTGATCGAGTATAACATAGTCCCCTGGTCGAGTATAACAAAGTCCCCTGGTCGAGTATAACAAATTCCCCTGATCGAGTATAAAAAATTCCCCTGATCGAGTATAAAATAGATCCCTAATCGAGTATAACAAAGTCCCCTGATCGAGTATAACGAAGTCTCCTGATCGAGTATAAAAAAGTTCCCTGATCGAGTATAACTAAGCCCCCTGATCGAGTATAACAAAGTCCCCTGGTCGAGTATAACAAAGTCCTTTGATCGAGTATAACAAAGCCCTTTGATAGAGTATAACAAAACCCACTGATCGAGTATAAAAAAGCCCCCTGGTCGAGTATAAGAAAGTCCCCTGGTCGAGTATAACAAATTCCCCTGATCGAGTATAACAAAAACCCCTGATCGAGTATAACAAAGTCCCCTGTCGAGTATATAACAAAGTCCTTTTGATCGAGTATAACAAAGCCTCTGATAGGAGTATATATAACAAAGCCCCTGATCGAAAGTATAAAAAAACCCTGGTCGAGATAACAAAGTCCCTACGAGTATAACGAAGCTCTGGATCGAAGTATAAAAGTTCCTGATCGAGTGTAACTAAGCCCCTGATCGAGTATGCAACAAGCCCCCTTATCGAGTATAACAAAGTCCCCTGGTCGAGTATAACAAATTCCCCTGATCGAGTATAATAAATTCACCTGATCGAGTATAAATTAGATCCCTGATCGAGTATAACAAAGTCCACTGATCGAGTATAACGAAGTCTCCTGATCGAGTATAACAAAGTTCCCTGATCGAGTATAACAAAGCCCCCTGATCGAGTATAACAAAGTCCTTTGGTCGAGTATAACAAAGTCCTTTGATCGAGTATAACAAAGCCCTCTGATAGAGTATAACAAAGCCCCCTGATCGAGTATAAAAAAAGCCTCCTGGTCGAGTATAACAAAGTCCCCTGGTCGAGTATTACAAATTCCCCAGATCGAGTATAACATAAACCCCTGATCGAGTATAACAAAGTTCCCTGATCGAGTATAACAAAGTCCCCTGATTGAGTATAACAAAGTTCCCTGATCGAGTATAACAAAGTCCCCTAATTCAGTATAAGAAAGCCTCCTTGTCGAGTATAACAAAGTCCCCTGATCCAGTATAACAAAGCCCTCTGATCGAGTAATAAAAAGACCCTGATCGAGTATAAAAAAGCCCCTTGATCGAGTATAACAAAGTCCCCTGATCGAGTATAACAATGTCCCATTATCGAGTATAACAAAGTCCCCTGATCGAGTATAACAAACCCGCCTGAACGAGTATAACAAAGTCCCCTGATCGAGTATAACAAACCCGCCTGATCGAGTATAACAAACCCGCCTGAACGAGTATAACAAAGTCCCCTGATCGAGTATAACTAAGTCCCATGATCGAGTATAACAAAGCCCCCTCATCGAGTTTAACAAAACCCCCTGATCGAGTATGAAAAAGCTCCCTGGTCGAGTATAACAATGTCCCCTGGTCGAGTATAACAAAGTCCCATGATCGAATATAACAAAGGCTCCTTATCGAGCATAACAAAGGCCCCTGGTCGAGTATAACAAAGTCCCCTGATCGAGTATAACAAAGTCCTCTGCTCGAGAAGAAGAAGGCCCCTAATCGAGTATAACAAAGTCCTCTGATCGAGTATAACAAATTCCCCTGATCGAGTATAACATAGTTCCCTGATCGAGTATTACAAAGCCCCCTGATCGAGTATAACAAAGTCCCCTGGTCGAGTATAACAAAGTAGCCTGATCGAATATAACAAAGTCCTGTGATCGAGTATAGCAAAGCCCCCTGATCGAGTATAAAAAAGCCCCCTGGTCGAGTATAACAAAGTCCCCTGGTCGAGTATAACAAATTCCCATTATCGAGTATAACATAGGGCCCCTGATCGAGTATAACAAAGGCCCCTAATCGAGTATAACAAAGTCCCCTGATCGACTATAACAAAGTCCCCTGGTCGAGTATAACAAATTCCCCTGATCGAGTATAACAAATTCCCCTGATCGAGTATAACAAATCCCCCGGATCGAGTATAACAGAGTCCCCTGGTCGAGTGCAACAAAGTCCCTTGATCGAGTATAACAAAGCTCTCTGATCGAGTACAACAAAGCTTCCTCATTGAGTATAAAAAAGCCCTCTGGTCGAGTATAACAAAGTCCCATTATCGAGCGTAACAAAGGTCCCTGATCGAGTATAACAAAGGCCCCCTAATCGAGTACAACAAAGTACCCTGATCGAGTATAACAAAGTCCCCTGGTCAAGTATAACAAAGTCCCATTATCGAGTAAAACAAAGGCCCCTGATCGTGTATAACAAAGGCCCCTGGTCGAGTATAACAATGTCCCCTGGTCGAGTATAACAAAGTCCCCTGTTCTAGTATAACAAATTCCCTTGATCGAGTATAACAAAGTCCCCTGATCGAGTATAAAAGGCCCCTGGTCGAATATAACAAATTCCCCTGGTCGAGTATAACAAATTCCCCTGATCGAGTATATCAAAGCCCCCTCATCGAGTATAACAACGTCCCCTGGTCGAGCATAACAAAGTCCCCTGATCGAGTATAACAAAGCCCTCTGATCGAGTATAACAAAGCCCTCTGATTGAGTATGAAAAAAGCCCCCTGGTCGAGTATTACAAAGTCCCCTGGTCGAGTATAACAAAGTCCTATTATTGAGTAAAACAAACGCCCATGATCGAGTATAACAAATTCCCCTGATCGAGTATAACAAAGTTCCCTGATCGAGAATAACAAAGCTCCCTCATCGAGTATAACAAAGTCCCCTGGTCGAGCATAACAAAGTCCCCTGATCGAGTATACAAAAAGCCCTCTGATCGAGTATAACAAAGCCCCCTCATTGAGTATGAAAAAAGCACCCTTGTTGAGTATAACAAAGTCCCCTGGTCGAGTATAACAAAGTCCCATTATCGAGTAAAACAAAGGCCCCTGATCGAGTATAACAAAGGCCCATGGTCGAGTATAACAAAGTCCCCTAATCGAGTTTAACAAAGTCACCTGATCGAGTATAACAAAGCCCCCTGATTGAGTATGAAAAAAGCCCCCTTGTTGAGTATAACAAAGTCCTCTGGTCGAGTATAACAAAGTCCCATTATCGAGTAAAACAACGGCCCCTGATCGAGTATAACAAAGTCCCGTAATCGAGTATAACAAAGTCCCCTGCTTGAGTATAACAAAGTCCCCTGATCGAGTATAACAAAGTCTCCTGATCGAGTACAACAAAGCCCTCTGATCGAGTACAACAAAGCCCCCTCATCGAGTATAAAAAAGCCCTCTGGTCGAGTATAACAAAGTCCCATTATCGAGTGTAACAAAGGCCAGTGATCGAGTATAACAAAGGCCCCCTAATCGAGTACAACAAAGAAGTACCCTGAAGTCCGGGTATAACAAAATCCTGATTGAGTATAACAAAGCCCCTGATCCCGGAGTATAACGGGGAGTCAATGATTGAGTATTACAAAAGCCCCCTGATCAGGTATAACTTGCATTCCCTGATCCCGAGTATAGCAAAGGTTCCTGGTCCGAGTGTTACAAAGCCCCTGATCGTGTATAACAAAAGTTCCTGGTCAGGTATAGCAAAAAGTCCCTGATCCAGATATACAAAGCCCTCTAATCGAGGTATAACAAAGTCCCTGATTGAGTGTAATAAAACTTCCCTGGTCCGAGGTATAACGAAGTCCCTTGATGCGGGTATAACGAAGTCCATTATCGGAGTATAACGCAGGCCCCTCATCGGAGTATAACAAAAGGCCTCTAATCGGTATAACAAAAGTCCCCTGATCGACTATAACAAAAGTCCCTGGTCCGGGTATAACAAAGAATCCCTGGTCGAGTATAGCAAAGTCCCTGATCGAGTATAAAAAAGCCCCTTGGTCGAGTATAACAATGTCCCCTGGTCGAGTATAACAAAGTCCCATTATCGAGTATAACAAAGGCCCCTGATCGAGTATAACAAAGGCCCCTGGTCGAGTATAACAAAGACCCCTGATCGAGTATAACAAAAACCCCTGATCGAGTATAACAAAGTCCACTGATCGAGTATAACAAACATTCCTGATCGAGTATAACAAAGTTCCCTGATCGAGTATAACAAAGTCCCCTGATCGAGTATGACAAAGTCCCTTGATCGAGTATAACAAAGTCCCCTGTTCGCGTATAACAAAGTTTCTAATTGAGTATATCAAAGCCCCCTCGTCGAGTATAACAAAGTCCCCTGGTCGAGTATAACAAAGTCCCCTTATCGAATATAAAAAGGCCCTTGATCAAGTATAACAAAGTTCCCTAATTAGTTAGGTATAACAAAACCCCTCGTCGATATAACAAAATCCCCTCGTCGAGTATAACAAAGCCCTCTGATCGAGTATGAAAGCCCCTGATGGCGTGTAAAAAAGCCCCTAATTAAATTATAACAAAAGACCCTGGTAAAGTCTGTAAAGTCCTTTATAGAGTATAACAAAAGGCCCTGATCGAGTATAACAAAGGCCCCTGGTCGAGTATAACAAAGTCCCCTGATCGAGTATAACAAATTCCCCTGATCGAGTATAACAAAGTCCCCTGATCGAGTATAACAAAGTCACCTGATCGCGTAAAACAACCACCCCTGATCGAGTATAACAAAGTCCCCTGATCGAGTATGACAAAGTCCCCTGATCGAGTATAACAAAGTTCCCTGTTCGAGTATAACAAAGTTTCTAATTGAGTATAACAAAGCCCCCTCACGAAGTATAAAAAACCCCTCTGGTCGAGTATAACAAAGTCCCATGATCGAGTATAACAAAGGCCCTGAATCGAGTATAACAAAGGCCCCTGTCCAAAAAATAACAAGGTCCCCTGATTGAGTATAACAAAGTCCCCTGATCGAGTATAACAAAGTCCGCTGATCGAGTTCAACAAAGTCACCTGATCGGGTATAAGAAAGTCCCCTGATCGAGTATAAAAAATTACCCTTAGTGAGAATAAAAAAGTCCCCTGATTGAGCATAACAAAGCCCTCTGATCGAGTATAGCAAAACCCATGATCGAGTATAAAAAAGTCCCCTGATCGAGTGTAACAAAGTCCCCTTATCGAGTATAATAAAGCCCCCTGATCGAGTATAACAAAGTCCCCTGATTGAGTATAACAAAGGCACTGATTGAGTATAACAAATTCCCCAGATCGAGTATAACAAAGTCCCCTGATCGAGTATAACAAAGTTACCCTGATCTAGTATAAGAAAGACCCCTGTTCAAGTATAACAAAGTCCCCTGGTCGAGTATTACAAAGTCCCCTGATGGAGTATAATAAGGCCCTCTGATCGAGTATAACAAAGCCCCCTGATCGAGTATAACAAAGGCCCCTAATCGAGTATAACAAAGTACCCTGATCGAGCATAACAAAGACCCCTGATCGAGTATAACAAAGGCACTGATCATGTATAACAAATTCCCCAGATCGAGTATAACAAAGTCCCCTGGTCGAGTATAACAAAGCCTCCTTATCGAGCATAACAAAGGCCCCTGGTCGAGTATAACAAAGTCCCTTGATCGAATATAACAAAGCCCTCTGATCGAGTATAGCAAAGCCCCCTGATCGAGTATAAAAAAGCCCCCTGGTCGAGTATAACAAAGTTCCCTGGTCGAGTATAACAAAGTCCTATTATCGAGTATAACATAGGCCCCTGTTCGAGTATAACTAAGTCCCCTGGTCGAGTATAACAAATTCCCCTGGTCGAGTATAACAAAGTCCTCTGATCGAGTATAACAAAGCTCTCTGATCGAGTATAACAAAGCCCCCTGATCGAGTATAAAAAAGCCCCCTGGTCGAGTATATTAAAGTCCCCTGGTCGAGTATAACAAAGTCCCATTATCCGGGTATAACAAAGTCCTGTTCTTGTAAAGTAAAGTCTCCTGATCGGAAATTATAACAAAGTCTGGTCGCGAGTATAACAAAGTCCACTGATCGGGTATAACAAAGTCCCATGATCGAGTATAATAAAGTCCCGCAATCAGAATAACGAAGTCCTGATCGAGTATAACAAGGCCCTGATCGGGTATAACAAAGTCCCTGATGGCGTGTAACAAAGATCCTGATCGCGTAAAACAACCACCCCTGATCGAGTATAACAAAGTTCCCTGATCGAGTATGACAAAATCCCCTGATCGAGTATAACAAAGTTCCCTGTTCGAGTATAACAAAGTTTCTAATTGAGTATAACAAAGCCCCCTCGTCGACTATAACAAAGTCCCCTGGTCGAGCATAACAAAGTCCCCTGATCGAGTATAACAAAGCCCCCTCATCGAGTATAAAAAACCCCTCTGGTCGAGTATAACAAAGTCCCATGATCGAGTATAACAAAGGCCCCGAATCGAGTATAACAAAGGCCCCTGTCCAAAAAATAACAAGGTCCCCTGATTGAGTATAACAAAGTCCCCTGATCGAGTATAACAAAGTTCGCTGATCGAGTTCAACAAAGTCACCTGATTGGGTATAAGAAAGTCCCATGATCGAGTATAAAAAAGTACCCTTAGTGAGAAGTCCCCTGATTGAGTATAACAAAGCCCTCTGATCGAGTATAGCAAAGCCCATGATCGAGTATAAATAAGTCCCCTGATCGAGTATAACAAAGTCCCCTTATCGAGTATAATAAAGCCCCCTGATCGAGTATAACAATGTCCCCTGATTGAGTATAACAAAGGCACTGATCGAGTATAACAAATTCCACAGATCGACTATAACAAAGTCCCCTGATCGAGTATAACAAAGTTCCCTGATCGAGTATAAGAAAGACCCCTGTTCGAGTATAAGAAAAGTCTCCTGGTCGAGGTACTAACAAAATTCCCTGATCTGAGTATAATACAAGGCCCTCTGATCAAAAGTATAAAAAAGCCCCTGATCGAGTATAACAAAGGCCCCTAATCGAGTATAACAAAGTCCCCTGATCGAGCATAACAAAGACCCCTGATCGAGTATAACAAAGCCCCCTCATCGAGTATAAAAAAGCCCTCTGGTCGAGTATAACAAAGTCCCATAATCGAGTATAACAAAGGCCCCGAATCGAGTATAACAAAGGCCCCTGTCCAAAAAATAACAAGGTCCCCTGATTGAGTATAGCAAAGTCCCCTTATCGAGTAAAACAAAGTCCGCTGATCGAGTTCAACAAAGTCACCTGATCGGGTATAACAAAGTCCCCTGATGGAGTATAAAAAAGTACCCTTAGCGAGAATAACAAAGTCCCCTGATTGAGTATAACAAAGCCCTTTGATCGAGTATAGCAAAGCCCATGATCGAGTATAAACAAGTCCCCTGATCGAGTATAACAAAGTCCCCTGATTGAGTATAACAAAGGCACTGATCGAATATAACACATTCCCCTGATCGAGTATAACAAAGTCCCTTGATCGAGTATAACAAAGTTCCCTAATCGAGTATAACAAAGACCCCTGATCGAGTATAACAAGGTCCCCTGGTCGAGTATAACAAAGTCCCCTGATCGAGTATAATAAGGCCCTCTGATCGAGTATAACAAAGCCCCCTCATCGAGTATAACAGAGGCCCCTAATCGAGTATAACAAAGTCCCGTGATCGAGCATAACAAAGACCCCTGATCGAGTATAACAAAGTCCCCTGGTCGAGTATAACAAAGTCCCCTGATCGAGTATGATAAGGCCCTCTGATCGAGTACAACAAAGCCCCCTGATCGAGTATAACAAAGTCCTATTATCGAGTATAACATAGGCCCCTGATCGAGTATAACAAAGGCCCCTAATCGAGTATAACAAAGTTCCCTGATCGATTATAACAAAGGCCCCTAATCGAGTATAACAAAGTCCCCTGATCGAGCATAACAAAGTCCCCTGGTCGAGTATAACAAATTCCCCTGATCGAGTACAACAAATTCCCCTAATAGAGTATAACAAAGATCTTTGATCGAGTACAACAAAGTCCCCTGATCGAGTACAACAAAGTTCCCTGTTCGAGTATAACAAAGACCCCTGATCGAGTATAACAAAGTCCCCTGGTCAGAGTATAACAAGAGTCCCTGATCGAGGTATAAAAAAGCCCCCTGGTCGAGTTTAACAAAGTCCCCTGGTCGAGTATAAGAAAGTCCCATTATCGAGTATAACAAAGGCACCTAATCGAGTATAATAAAGGCCCCTGATCGAGTATAACAAAGTCCCCTGATCGAGTAAAACAAACACCCCTGATCGAGTATAACAAAGTCCCCTGATCGAGTATAAGAAACCCGCCTGATCGAGTATAACAAAGTCCCCTGATCGAGTATAACTAAGTCCCCTGATCGAGTAACAAAGTCCCTGTTCGAGTATAAAGAAAGGGCTGATTGAATTATAACAAAAGTCCTGGTCGAGTATACAAGAAGTCCTGGATTGAGTGTAAAGTCCCCTGATTAAGTATAACAAAGGCACTGATCGAGTATAACAAAGTCGCCTGATCGAGTATAAGAAAGTCCCCTGATCGAGTATAACAAAGTCTCCTGATCGAGAATAACAAAGTCCCCTCATCGAGCATAACAAAGTCCACGATCGATTATAAGAAAGGCCCCTAATTGAATATAACAAAGTCCCTAGTCGAGTATATACAAAGTCCCCTGATTGAGTATAACAAAGCCCCCTGATCGAGTATAACAAAGTCCCATGATCGAGTATAACCAAGTCCCCTGATCGAGTATAACAAAGTCCCCTGATCGAGTAAGACAAAGGCCCCTGGTCGAAAATAACAAGGTCCCCTGATCGAGTATAACAAAGTCTGCTGATTGAGTACAACAAAAGCCCCAGGTCGAGTATAACAAAGTTTTCTGATCGAGTGTAACAAAGTCCTCTGATCGAGTATAACAAAGTTCCCTGATCGAGTATAACAAAGCCCCCTGTTCGAGTATAACAAAGTCCCCTCATCGAGGATAACAAAGTCCAATGGTCGAGAATAACAAATTCCCCTGATCGAGTATAACAAATTCCCCAGATCGAGTATAACAAAGTTCCCTGATCGAGTACAACAAAGACCGCTGATCGAGTATAACAAAGGCCTCTGATCGAGTAATATAAAGCCCTGTGATCGAGTATAACAAAGTTCCCTTGATCGAGTATAACAAAGCCCCCTGATCGAGCATTACAGAGCCCTCTGATCGAGTATATCAAAGCCCCCTGATCGAGTATAACAAAGTTC
>NW_024755645.1:0-22061 GCF_018991925.1 Homarus americanus
GTCGCCGTCACACACGGTGATGTGTCGGGTCACATCGAGGTGATACCGGACACCGGCGCCGATACTACGGTGATTGGGTTGAAGCACCTCCAGAAACTGGGCCTCACCAAACGCGGCCTGGGACCACCGCCGCAGCTGCAGTACTACAATGCGGACGGGTTCCCAGATGCCGGACGCTGTGGGCTCCTTTCAGGCAGAGATTACCTATGGCGACAGGTCGTGTTACGGATGGATCGACGTGCAGCCTACTCTCGCTACACCCTTGTTGTCGTGGGAGCACTGCAAGGAGTTAGGCGTGGTGCCCAGAGACTTTCCTGAGCAGATCCCAGCTGCTCGGTACACCGCCAGCAGGGTGCGTGAGTTAACGAGCGACGCGCCTGGCACTGCCACACAGAGCTACCCAGAACCCGCGTCCACTCCCACCCACACAGGACGCTCCCCTGCCCAGATCCTGTATGGTCACCCTCTCCGCTCTTGCGTTCCTACACACGCCAAGGCCTTTGCGAAGGACTGGCAGACCAAAGCCGAGAGCTGCTACCGCCGCACCGCTACACGTGCCCAGGACGCCAAGGCTCGGTATGACGACCGTGCCCGCCCTCTTCAGCCGCTGGAGATTGGTGCCCTTGTCCGCGTCCAGGACCCGACGACGACACGTTGGGACAAGGTGGGCATAGTGATGGGCGTCGGCCGGTCGCAGGACTACAAGGTCAGGATGCCGAGTGGCCGTGTCTGGTGGAGGAACCGCCGCTTCCTCCGGCCAGTCCCACCCCTGCTGCTGGCCCCCTGACCGAGGACGAGTCACCTACACCTCACGAGGATCCGCCCCACAGTGCACCTCGACGCTCGGAGCGACTTAGGACTAAGAAGTCCGCTCAAGACAAAGACTATGAGCGTGAGGGGGGAGGGAGATGTAGGTTATGTATATAAGCTACTGTGCCAAGTAGCAACCCTGTACATAAGCTACTGTGCCGAGTAGCATTTATATATATTATCACGTGGCAACACTGCACGTGTTATGTGGCAACATTGCCCCGAGGCTGCCACATGGCAAGGCGCCTCAGTCTGACTGTGTGAGCCGTGCATGGCACACGCTGGTCACCGCTTGTATTTCTCTCATCCACAATAAACGAACTCAGTGTTACTCAGTGTTTCCCTAGCCATCACTGCACTCTTCAGGGCACACTAGTAACCTTCATATATATATATATATATATATATATATATATATATATATATATATATATATATATATATATATATATATATATATATATATATATTTATTTATATATATATATATATATATATATATATTTATATTTATATTTATTTATTTATTTATATTGTGCGTTTGCGTGTAAAATGCATGCATTAGTCTTTTGAAAATTTCAAGAATATAATACAAATGTATAAATGGCTGGCCAAGTGTTGAACTGTAGATAAAACTGCAAGATGTTCCGGTAACCAAGACCAGCATAGGCAAATTATACAATAATAAACAAGGAACCTTCATCCTTTAATACAGCATTTTCTTGCTCAAATTAAACCCATAATCCCTCTTGAAATATGAACCTTTGGATGTACATTGTACAGTCAAAGACATATTGTAAATTGTGTGTCTGTTCGTTGATCATGATGCTTTTAACGACCCATAGGCCTATTGACGGTCTTCCCGCGACAACATCCTGGCAGTTGACAAGCCTGACAAATTCGACATTCACATGATGTTTTCACCAATTTTCTGGACATGTCTTTTGCCTTTGACTGTACACAAACACAAGGAGCGGAGTGAAGTAAACCATTTTATCAAACGTGTTGGTGCAATGTCCCTAATGCTGCTTTCTGCGTGACCAGTGATATATATAACCATGAAAATGATGCTAAGAAATTGCGTTATAGGCAGCAAATAAAAACAAGAGAGATTAATATGCGAGTCAGCAGAAAATATAATAGATGGAGAATTTGGTCCCCTACTTTTAGTATGTGTGTTCTGCCACAGCTTGTTACAGTTATTGTGACCAAAAAAAGGTAGTTACTGTTTTTATTCCCGATGAGAATGTTAGTGACTGGTCTTGGATTATATAGTATCCATATTTGAATGTTTTCTATGATGTATTTTTTTTCTCTTGAGCTTGTGAGACCTTAATTGGATAACGCAGTTCAGTTCTGGTCTCCGTACTACAGAATGGATATAGAATATCAGGAATGAATTCCGAGAAGAATGACAAGACTAATCCCGGACATGAGGAACCTGAGTACAGGGACAGGTTAAAGCACCTTAATTTGCACTCCCTCGAGAGACGTATTCAGGGGCGATATGATAGAGGTGTATAAATGGAAGTCAGGACTAAACAAAGGTGATATAACAAAGGTACTCAAACTATCCAACCTGGAGCTAACTCGTAACAATGGTTTTAAATTATACAAATTTAGATTTAGGCGCGAGATAGGTAAACATTGGTTTGTAAATGGAGTAGTGGATGATTGGAACAAGTTACCAAACATCATCATTGTTACGAACCCCTCCACCCAGCAGTACGAACCACGCCATCTATTGTCTTGATCTACCTACCCAGCACCACGAGCAACGCCATCTAGGGACGAGACACGAGTATGACTCGTCTTAGTTAACACTCCGGGGTTTCCCTTCTCCATATCCTGGTTGTTGCGTCACTTCCTCCTAGTCTTCTTTGTGAGCTCCAATTCGAGGAGAGAGGACTTGGCTCTGGGAAGTGACCACAGGATCATCTATCCTCTAAACCTACGGACAGTGACTACCTACCGTCTTCTACAATACTCAGCCTTACTCGTCAGCCATCTCAGCTCCTCACTTAAGTATTTGTAATCTTGTATTGCCTCTCCCACCTCCACCTTGCTTCACGATTGTTTTATGTTGTATTAATATGTATATACTGTTAATGTTTAGGTTAAGTTTGGTTAAGGGTAATTTATAGGAAGCTGAATATTTTGTTAAGGAATTTATGGTACTTTATTATACACAACGAAAACTCACATCCTTTGTCTACCCTTTTATTGTCCGATTGTCTTTGTTTTTTTATTGTTGTTACCTGTTGGGATCTGGGTAGACGTATAACTATATTCTAAATCCCCAACTCGTAACAAATGGCGACCATGACAGGACTCGACCTTAAGTACCATACTCCTTCCCCCCCTTGTTACTCAGTGTTAATTATTCCTCCCAGTCACTTCTGTTCACAATTGCTTTACGGTGGTTTAAAGTTTCCTTCATATGTGTGTGCATATATTGGTATTATCGTACAGTAAGAGTGACAGCCGTAGGATATTAGGTTCCAAGTGTCATAAGGCTTACCTGTTATTACATGTGGCAGTCGTGTAGTAAGTCTTATCGAGTGTAGGGAAGAATCCGGATCTGTTTAATGCCGTACCCTCACTCCAGAGTAGGCTGTTCCATAGTTACTAGTTTAGGGTGAAGTGATATCTTGGGACGCCCCGCTCTACCAGGACCCCATAATTATAAAGCCTCCATTATTGTTCTTCTCATTATATCATTCAGGGTCAATCATACCAAACTAAAGGGTTGTTAATCCGGATCTTTATATAAATGCCGTAATACACCCTTCCTCTTTCAAGTATCTCAGGGTTGTTAATCCGGATCTTTATATTAATGCCGTAATACGCCCTTCCTCTTTAAAGTATCTCAGGGTTGTTAATCCGGATCTTTATATTAACGCCGTAATACGCCCTTCCTCTTTAAAGTATCTCGGGGTTGTTAATCCATATCTTTATATAAAATGCCGTAATACGCCCTTCCTCTTTCAAGTATCTCAGGGTTGTTAATCCGGATCTTTATATTAACGCCGTAACACGCCCTTCCTCTTTAAAGTATCTCGGGGTTGTTAATCCGGATCTTTATATAAAATGCCGTAATACGCCCTTCCTCTTTCAAGTATCTCAGGGTTGTTAATCCGGATCTTTATATTAATGCCGTAATACGCCCTTCCCCTTTCAAGTCTCTTATCCTTATCTAAGGATCTTCTCAGAAGAACAATATTCAGAAGTGTAATTTCCCTAGGTATAACTTGGTAGTCCTGGAGGAGTGGAAGAGCAAGATACCATTTCACATCTTGAAGCATGTGGAGGAGCGTGGAGAGGTTAATTTAGGACGTGCGGCTGAGCTGGCTGATGCGTACGCCTTGCTGGTGGAGTCACTGTGCCGTAGGGAACGTGGTACTTTCCGACATGTTAGGTCCTCCTCTGATGATAACCTTGGGGACGTGAGTGGTAGGTCGAAAGGTCCCACACCTACTCCCCCCGATGCAACCAAGCTTACTTGTTCTTACTGTAAAAACCCAGGCCATACAATCCAGAGTTGTAAACACCCAAAGTGTCGAATTGCTAAAAGTAGTTCCCTGGATCCCAAATTCAAACCAATAGCAACCACCAATGTGGAAAGGCCCCATCAGGATCTCTTCTCTTCATTCACCTATGAGGGAAAAATTTCAATCATAGAGGGGTCTCGTTCTTTCCCTATTCGTATACTACGTGATACGGGCGCAGCACAATCTATCCTCCTGTTTAACGTCATTCCTGATATATCTACGGCATTTACTAATGAGTGTTCTAATTTCGGATCTCTCATCCCATTCTTCCTATCCTTTAGCTAAAGTGCACCTCCAATGTCCCTTGATTACTGGGGAAGTGCAAATAGCCATTAGGAAAGACCCAATGCCTGTGTGCGGCATTCATTTATTATTGGGTAATGACTTGGTAGGAGATCTAGTGGTTCCTAACATAAAGACAGTCGACTCTCCCTTACCTGTCAACTCCACCACTGACCTTAAAGAAACTATTCCTCATCTTTTCCCATCTTGTGCTGTCACCCGGTCACAGAGTGTGCGAAATGGGCCCTCTTCATCTAAAACCACCTCTAATATCTTCCTACCCACAGAAGATCTGTACAATAAGACCATTAGTAAGGATGAGCTCATTACAGCCCAACAATCTGATCCATCTTTGTTCAAACAGGTGATGAAAGACCTCAGTGTGGACCATTGTACATCTTCGGCTTACCACCCACCGTCCCAAGGTTGCTTGGAACGGTTCCATCAAAACTTTCAAATCAATGCTAATAAACTATCTCCCCTCAACTATATAGTCCATACTCCTGATCGCAGAAAAGATTCACAACTTGTTCACATTAATCTCATGAAACTTTACCATTCCAGGCAGTCAGAGGAAGACATCCCAGAGGCTATAAGCCTACCTGTATTGCATACGGTTTTGTCAGGGCCGGAGCCGGAGACAGATGACATGGACCTATTGGAGAATTTAGACTTCCCTCTACCTAAAGAAAACCCTGCTAACAGTCACATACTCAACAACTTGGATGAGTATTTTTCTGTTCTGAATCCATCTCAAGCAAAAGATCTCACTAAGTTATTATCAACATTTCCTAAAGTCACGTCAGACCTCCCAGGGTTTTGCAATATACTTAAACATGATATTAAGCTAATCTCAGATGATGTACAACCCATTAGGCAATCAGCCTATCGACTAAATCCACAAAAAAGAGAGATTATGAAAAAGGAGGTAGACTTTTTGTTAAAACATAACTTAGCTGAGCCTAGTACCTCCCCCTGGGCTTCACCTTGCCTTCTCATTCCAAAACCCGATGGCACTTTTCGTTTCTGTACCGATTATCGTAAAGTGAACCAGGTCACTGTCTCAGACTCCTACCCTTTACCTTTGATTGAAGATATAATAGACAGCATAGGCTGTGCCAAATTTATCAGTACGTGGACCTTATTGAAAGGATATTATCAAGTGGGACTCACGGATAGGGCAAAAATAATCTCGGCATTTATAACTCCATTTGGTCTTTTTCAATATTTGGTTATGGCGTTTGGCTTTTCTAATGCTCCGGCCACATTCCAGAGGGCCATCAACTACCTTATTCAGGACCTAGGTGGGACGTTCGCCTACCTGGATGACCTGGTGGTGGTGTCGGACAGCTGGGACGAACATCTGGTGCGTTTGGAGATACTGTTTGCACGACTGCAAGAGACTGGATTCACCATAAACCTGGCTAAATCTGCTTTTGGCCGGGCCTCAGTGACTTACCTGGGACATGTCGTTGGGCATGGTATGGTGAGACCCAAGGACGCAAACGTTAAAGCCATCTTATCCTTCCCCACTCCAAGGACGAGGAAGGAACTCATGCGCTTCCTGGGGATGTGCGGCTACTACCGTCGGTTCTGCAGTAACTTCTCCAGCGTGGCCGGACCCCTCACAGACCTTACCAGTTCTGCGGTCCCTTACATCTGGAACCAGAGGTGCGACCAGTCTTTCCACCGCCTCAAAGCCTTCCTTGCCTCCAAGCCTGTAGTCCACCCCCCTGACTACACCTCGCCCTTCCATCTGCAAATCGACGCTAGTGGTGTCGGAGTGGGGGCTGTGCTCCTACAACCCGACCCAACCACTGATGTTCTTCACCCTGTGGCATACTACTCCGCCAAGTTGAAAAAACATCAGACCAACTACTCGACCATAGAGAAGGAGGCCCTGGCTCTGGTGTTGGCAATAAAGAAGTTTGAATGTTACCTCCAGTCTTGCCCACAAACAACCCTAGTCTTCACCGACCATAACCCACTCACGTTCATCCAACCTGATTGCAGACTCCTTATCCCGAGCTCCAGTGGAAATGCAGCAGCTACTCTCCAGACGCACCAGGTGATCACCTCCTTCGCGCCCGCGCTACGGAGGTCTTTGGAGGGGGGGTGTGTTACGAACCCCTCCACCCAGCACTACGAACCACGCCATCTATTGTCCTGATCTACCTACCCAGCACCACGAGCAACGCCATCTAGGGACGAGACACGAGTATGACTCGTCTTAGTTAACACTCCGGGGTTTCCCTTCTCCATATCCTGGTTGTTGCGTCACTTCCTCCTAGTCTTCTTTGTCAGCTCCAATTCGAGGAGAGAGGACTTGGCTCTGGGAAGTGACCACAGGATCATCTATCCTCTAAACCTACGGACAGTGACTACCTACCGTCTTCTACAATACTCAGCCTTACTCGTCAGCCATCTCAGCTCCTCACTTAAGTACTTTTATCTTGTATTGCCTCCCCCACGTCCACTTGCTTCAAAATGGTTTATGTTGTATTAATATGTATATACTGTTAATGTTTAGGTTAAGTTTGGTTAAGGGTAATTTATAAGCTGAATATTTTGTTAAGGGATTTATGGTACTTTATTATACACAACGAAAACTCGCATCCTTTGTCTACCCTTTTATAGTCCGATTGTCTTTGTTTTTTTTGTTGTTACCTGTTGGGATCTGGGTAGACGTATAACTATATTCTAAATCCCCAACTCGTAACATCATTAACTCGAATACGCTGGATAGCTTCAAACATAGGTTGGGTGGATATACGAGCGATAGGGGTGGGTGAAAACGGGACTACCCAGTATGGGCCAATAGGCCCGCTGCAGTTTCCTCCATTCTTATGTTCTTATGATGCTGCAATGTGTTTACGAGGCAATATAATTATTGGTCATTAAACAGGTGTAGTTACTGATGTCTGATAACCGGAGAAGACGTGATACATAGTTCAAGTTGTCCATCGGGTTGTATGTTTTACCTTATTTCTTCAATCGTACAAGTTTGTTCCCTCCTGGAGCCGGGTGACCGGGATCAAAGCAACACAGATTCCATTGATTCGCTGCTATTCATTTTGCTTGAGTAATATAACAGATGTGTTCTGCTGGGGAGTTCCTTTCTATAATATGTCCCTAAAATATTTTGATATTGAAAATCCAGTAAATGTTAAGAAAAATATATAAGCATAACAATCCGCTATATATAATCCTTGTTTAATTAGAAGCAATGGATTGAGCTACAATGGCATAAGTATAAATTTTAGGCATACAAAGTCGTTAAATTCAATAACATTATCGTAAAGGTATTAGGAATTGTAAACTCCAGTTCTGTATTGGCCTAAAATATCACACGATATTGGTGCCTTTTTCAGAATCCTTGGAACTAGTTTGCAAGAGGATTGTTAAAAAAAATATTATATTATACCTGTCGTTTTCCTGTTGGCCGGGATATGTGTACACAGAAAACTAAACCAATCATAAACACACAGTCAGCCAACAGGGCAGCCATTGACGGCAGCGGCCCTTTATTGACATGGTAAACACTGTAGAGAGCCTCGTCGACTAGGTTGTAAAGCCAGTCGACCTATCCATTACCACGCCAGTAGACCAGCCACTAGTGCGACTCTTGCCAGATCACATTATGCCGTCGAACGGGCGCAAAAAAATCTATAATTTTCGTACTAAATCGCCGTCATTGAACTGGGAGTTGATATTATAATGAGGTAAAATTGTTTAAGTGCAGAGTTTTGTGCTGTATGAGAAGCTTATTTTTAAGGATTCGGTAAAACACTTTGAAGAAAAAATGTTTGGTTAATCATAATGCAGGACGTCTACTTCAGATTGTTTGATATTGTTTGCCATTATTATCTAATCATAATAAGCTTGTTTAATACGTTATACTAAGTCTTGTGAATCAATTTATACAGACAGCATAATTCAAGATTGATTATGATGATCAGTGGTCATACGGAGCATTATATTGATAATGACAATCCATAAAGCTGCTGTTTTAAGGGTCAAAAGATCAAAGCTCGAGGCCACACCTTGAAAGACCCCTGCAGGTGTGAGTACTGTAGCACCCCACTTGACTACCACAGGTAGGAGGTGTACTGTACACCTTGTCTGATCTCGTAATACCTCAACAAAAAAGCTTCGCAGGATCAAAGTATTTTTTTCATCTTATTTCATGGAGGAAGGAACACAGCTGGTCTGTTTGTCCAGCCTTCGGTCCATATTATCTCATCATGGCAGAAATCTACACTTTGAAACATTCATTAGCGTTGTTACTTGTCCGCTTTGTGATGAGGATATGAAAGTTGGTACAGTACACAGGTTCTTCATGATGGATCCGACAGTGTCAGATATGGAGGTAATTCCAAATGCACTTCTCTTGACACGTGCTACTAGGCAAGCTTTTCACCCTAGCAACGAGTTACATAAAACTAGAGATATGAGATGATCGTTACACAGCTGTTGTTAGTGATGCCCAAGAACCGGAGACGACGTCATAGTGCAGAGTATATGGCTCCACGTTGACCTCCTCTACCTGTTCATATTTATTTCACCGGGTTATGTATTGTTTGTCTCATAAGTACATTATTACTATGGATGGATTTGAAGGGTTAAGTGTAGGTTAATGCCAGTATTGAATCAAGTGACTTTAACAGACGTGGCAGGTGGCGTATGAGTCACCGTAAATAATCAAGGTAAAGACGTCATTTTGGTGTGAACTGAAGCTGTGGGTGAGAGATCCACTTGTACTATACCTTACCAGTTGTGACCCCTAAATTAGATGGTTGTTGAAGATAAGTTTTCTACTGTTACAGAATATAGCTAGATTAATTAGTTTGCTGAGCACAGCATTACCAACTGTCCCCTATGTATCCCGAAACACACACACACACACACATACACACACATGTACGTACGTATAACATATACGTGCGTGTTATGCTCATACAGATAAAAACGAACGCATACTCATACAAAAATGTAAGACAAAACAGTAAAGTCATTTCATACTTACTACTTCATCTATTAACTAGTTAGTATTTCCACAACAGTGACGCAGTTAGTTTTTAATTTGCGTCACATGTTGATGAGTGAAGAAAAATATTACGAGGCTTAATTGAAATAGATTAACATGTTATGTGTGTGTTGGGACTGGATGAATCGTCTTCCCTCTCTGAGTGACCCACAGGTGTGTTACCTAGGCATTATAAGTAGACCAAAATCCGCTGATTGTATCGACATAAAACCTTTTCACTGATACAGGGTGATACCTTAGCCCCAGACCTCAGCCATTCTTGACAACTTCCTCCAGATCACTACCAGTAACTTCGTGAGATAATAAATGTTAAAACCCTCACTGGTGAACGTATTACTGCCAAAGCTTCAGTTAAGATATTACTTTACTCTTGTAACTGTGAGGCGCCAGCGCTTGTGGCACTCACGACCGATATTAGAAACAGTCTGTTACTCGTTAAATAACTCTTAAGACTTTGACAGTTTGAAGGACTTGCCATGAGCAACTGACGGTTGATTATAAATATATTTGAAGGTTATCCGTATATTTAAACCAGGACATCAAAACTAGTACAGGTAATGTAAGCGGTTGTGGACAGGTTTACGGAGATATAACTTGTGATTAATAGGAGTGAGAACGGTTTACCTGGATATTAACAGTGCACGATATAGTGATATTAAGTCGTAAAGAGTAGGAAGGGGTGTAACTATACGCTCTTAATGTTGGCGGTGAAGTAAACAACTTATAAGGATTAATACCGTGTGACCTGCAGTTAGTTGTTGTTGTGGTTATGACCTGGATTGGTGTTACATTATGATAGTGAACTTAACCAACGCCTTGTTATAATTAACGATGATGAGCTTAGTGTTTCTATGTCCATTTTGGAGAGAGAGAGAGAGAGAGAGAGAGATCATATCAATATAACCTCACCATCTCTTCTTGGTGATGGTCATGGAGTGGGGTGGGGTGGGGTGGGGTGGGGTGGGGTGGAATGGGGTTATTGCTGTATATCTTAAATTACCTAGAATATATCTAGCGTCATTCCCACAAGTTTTTGTCGAGTCATCAGCTGCCTCGCCATATAACAGGAGCCACACCATTGGCAGAGTTATTGGATAGTGTCAAATTCCTGGACCTCTACACACACACACACACACACACATCATATGAATAAATAACATCGTCTTCCCCCAAAGTTGTAGTTATAATGTACAGGTGTTTACTATGCAAATTCCCCTCGGCACTCACAGGTACAGTACCACCCCAAGACCAAGTAATTATGGGACAAAACAAATATTTACCTAATTACCGTTACTGTTTCCATGTGTGCTGATAATGGTGTACAGCACGGGGGGGGGGGGTGTACGAGAGAATAAATAATTTTGGAAATCTTTTATAAAATAATCGTTGTTCTTTCATCTTAGTAATATTGCCGACAGCATCATCGTTCCCGTGTGCATATTTCTTTCTTTTTTCCTTCTCTAATTAATTATAGTTTTCATACTCTCTCTCTCTCTCTCTCTCTCTCTCTCTCCTCCTCCTCCTCCTCCTCCTCCTCCTCCTTCGTCTCGTCCCTCTCCCCATTCTTCACCTTCCTCTTACTACTCCACCTCGTTCCTCTCTTTCACCTTCCTCTTCTTACGTCGTCTTCTCCTTCTTCCTCTCCTTCTCCTCTTCCTCCTTCCTGTCTTCCTCCTCCTCCGTCCTCTCTTCTTCCTCCGTCCACTCTTCCTCCTTTCCTTCCTCCTACTCCTCCTACTTCTCATCCTTCTCCTATTTCTCCTCCTTTTTCTACTTCTCTTGCTCTTCTTCCTCCTCCTTCTCTTCTTCCTCCTCCTTCTCTTCTTCCTCCTCCTTCTCTTCTTCCTCCTCCTTCTCTTCCTTCTCCTCCTACTTATCTTTCTCCTCCTCTTCTTCTTCCTCCTCTTTCTCCTCCTCCTCCTCCTCCCCCTCCTCCTCCTCCCCCTCTCCTCCTCCCCTCCTCTCTCCCCCTCCTCTCCTCCCTCCTCCTCCTCCTCCTCCTCCTCCTCCTCCTCCTACTTCGCTTCCTCCGGTTCCTCCTCTTCCTTCTCCTTCGACTCTTCCTCCTCTACTTCTCCCACTCCTCCTCCTACCTCTCTTCTTCCTCCTCCTCCTACCTCTATTCCTCCTCCTACCTCTCTTCCTCCTCCTCCTGCCTCTCTTCCTCCTCCTCCCACCTCTCTTCCTCCTCCTCCCACCTCTCTTCCTCCTCCTCCCACCTCTCTTCCTCCTCCTCCCACCTTTCTCCCTCCTCCTCCCACCTCTTTCTCCTCCTCCTTCTCTTACCTCTCTTCCTCCTCCTCTTACCTATCGTCCTCCCCCACCTTCCTTTCTCCTCCCTCGCCCTCTCCTCTCTTCCTCTTCTTCTTCGTGTTTACATATATAAAATGACAAAATTAAAACTTGGTACATAAAGTAGATAATGTACACGTGAACGGTACACGGCGGCCAGTACAGTACTCATCACGGCTGCGTTTTACCTCTCACCCATTTTATTAAAGCCGAGGACTATAAAAATTTTGAAGTGAAGGAAAATCACATTTGATAGTGAAAATTTGGGATGAGTTACGAATGCTATGTTTTTTTTATCTCCTCTCTTTGTGACGTGTGGCGACTTGTGGCTGTGCATCACGACTCAGAAATAATTATAACTGTAGCTGCTTTACCTTATGACAGATTTTTATGAAAATCCGCGCGTAAAAGCTGGCCTCACGGGGGAACTTAATGGAGGTGTGTTTTGACCATTAACTCTGCGAGATGGCACCCGCTAAAAGATACTGACTATAACGCCAAGATTTAGGGAAATAATACAGCCAAGACGGGTGTTGGGAGGAAGGTAAAGGAGGTGTGTGGTGAAGGTTGATGGTTGGCAGAGATGATGGACGAGATAGACGTCATCAACTCTTGAGTAAATTTTTAGGAATAGAGCAAAAGGGTTGTAAGAAAAATTAATAGAACGATAACCAAAAATATTATCGAGTTAAAGTTGAAAACACATTAAACACAATTTATTATTTGTATTGATAAAAGTTTTGAATTTGTGATGAAAGACCTGAAGCCTGATGAACATATTTAGTATGTACTGTGCCCTATGTTCTTTGTACCTTATGGGCAAAAAAATGCCTCAGGGATACTTTGCCCTCTAAAGGGTTAATGTTAGGCTCCAGTATGTTGTTCTATGCTGTAGGTTAATGGAGAAAAGAAACCTACTGTACTCAGGAAAGATTCTCATATGTCAGCCGTTTGTAAACTGTATTGATGACATATTTCAATACCGAATAAAGCTATTAGGTACCAGAGGTATTTTGGTATATTGAAGCTGGAGGATACCGAACGAGGGAACAAGAGAACGTTAAGAGCCGTATTAATAATGAGATGTATTGATCTTGACCAGAGTTTGAGCCACATAAACACGCTTAAAGAACTAGAGAATTAGTGGGAAGCAACCAAGTGTTTGACGTTCATACAGTTTGTTGTGACCAGATGAAAGATAACCAGAAGATCAGAGGACTCGTGAGGTCATATGAAGGAAGATTTGCAAGACAAGACTGATGATAAACTTTGTCAAGAAACTTTTGAATTTCTGGGTCAGCAAAAACCGATTTACAGAAGTTAGATATAGATATATATATATATATATATATATATATATATATATATATATATATATATATATATATATATATAAATATATATATATATATATATATATATATATATATATATATATATATATATATAAAATATATATATATATATATATATATATATATATATATATATATATATATATAAAATATATATATATAAAATATATATATATATATATATATATATATATAAAATATATATATATATATATATATATATATATATATATATATATATAAAATATATATATATATATATATATATATATAAAATATATATATATATATATAAAAATATATATATATATAAAATATATATATATATATATATATATATATATATATATATATATATATATATATATATATATATATATATATAAAATATATATATATATATATATATATATATATATATATATATCTGTAGTGCTACGACTTAAGAGAAACACATACTGTAGTGAAGGTTAACTTTTCTTTCTCAGGAATAAGGAAAAAAGTCAATGCTAGTTTTCACAACTTTAGAGATGACTGAAGTTAGGACTGCGGTCACAAGTTTTATACTCTGGCTAGGAAGAAATATCGACGCATTTAGAAATATATTCTTTATTGGCAGAGCTTCAGGAGTTGGCAAAACTAAAGTGGGTCAAGCTAGCGTAAATGTGGAGCAGAAAGTGAACAAGAAATATTTTAAACTGTGTGTGTGTGTGTGTGTGTGTGTGTATAATAATAATAATAATATAATTAACGGTTTATTGAAAGAGCTTGGCAGCCAGAAGGCTGAAAATATACAGTTACATATTTGGGGAATCGGTTACGAATTACAAATAATATACAAGTAACATAAGTGACACAAATAAGTTATACTCAACTAGATGGGGAAAAGCTCAAACTACAGTTCATTTCAACATAGTGACGGTGCAAGGAAGTAGTGTTTACTGGAATTAGATGCTGATTTATTGATTAGTGACATTTTTACCGTATAAGTAGGGACTGGGCTGTTTATGGCGATCAGTTCATTGCACGTATGGAGCTGGATGCGGATTTAACTTGGTGTCATGACAGAATGTTCTAGATGACCAGTTCTATATACCAGGAAAACACAAACACTGTATAGTTTGTAGGTTCGGTTTACTGGATAAAGTATGTACACAGGGTGGATAACACATACTAGCTAAGGTCTGGTCAGCTACATAGACGACGTATAACGTGATTCTGATGTACAGCTTACATACGTCGCCAGGCACATTAATTAAGCGTATGTGAGAATGGTAATAACATTGCCACACGCTGCTAGCTAGGCTGAATAAATATAAATGGAGCACGTACATAATATACATACATAATACATAATCCAGCATACATCATATACATACACCTCCCTCCCCCCTATACGCTCATAGCAAAGTCTTGAGCGGACCTTTTCTTCTGGATCCGTTCTGAGCGTCGGGGGACTTCATCACTGGGAAGGGTATGGGACTCAACACTGGTGGCGGGGCCAGCAGAAGGCAGTGTTAAGGGGCGGAGAAAACGGCGGTTCCTCCACCACACACGACCACTGGGTAACCGCACCTGGTAGTCCCGTGACCTGCCGAGACCCATGACTACGCCTACTTTGTCCCAACGTAGGGAGGTCGGGTCCTGAACACGGACTTGGGTGCCGACACTCAACCTGGGGAGAGAACGGGCGTGGTCGTTGTAGCGGGCGACGACGTCCTGAACACGTTCGGCGGCTCGGCGGTCACAATCCTCTGTCTTGGCCTGCCCCTCCTTGGAGAAGGATTGAGGGTGAGCAGGGACACAAGAACGAAGGGCGCGTCCGCACTTACAAACCTGGGCGAGGCGTCTCGGGCCATGAGAATTTAAGGGTATGTTTGCAGGGTTCAAGAAGACCCCGGTCGAAGGCCTCGCAGTCAATGTTCCCAGAAGGGGCCACCTTAAGGATGAGGTGCTTCAGGGATTTGACAGCAGCCTCAGCGTGGCCGTTGGACTGCAGGTAATGGGGCGATGACAACACATGCTGGACTCCCCATCGGTCAAGGAACACAGCAAAGTCCCGCCTTGTGAACTGAGGCCCTCCGTCGGTTCGCAGGGGTACAGGAACGCCCACGTCACGGAAGTAGTGGCGGAACTTGCTGATGGTGGCGGAACTTGCTGATGGTGGCGGCAGACGTCGTGTCATTACCGCACTTGATGACAACCGGCCAACCAGAGAGACGGTCGACGATAACAAGGAAGGACTTTCCTGACACACAGAAAAAGTCGGCCGACACAGACTCAAAGGGGCGGGTAGGGTTGTCGTCACTCATGAAGGGTTCCTGCTGCTGGCTGGGTTGTAATACTTGGCAGGGCTCACACGCACGGACAACATTGGAGATGTCGGAGTTGATGCCGGGCCAGAACACAGTCTGTCGTGCACGTCGTTTAGTGGCCTCAGCTCCACGGTGACTGTCGTGAAGGCGAGCCAAGGCGTGGGGACGTAATGCAGCAGGGACAACTACACGTGCTCCGTACAGAACAAGGTCTCCGTCGCAGTAAAGTTCATCGCGGAGTTTCCAATACGGGAGCAGGGTGTTGTGAAGATCGTAGCGGTTGCTAGGAAATCCATTCCTCACACACTCGACAAGTCGGACGTAGGAAGGGTCATCTCGGGCCGCTGTTCGAAGGTCCTCCATTGCCTTGTCGTCATCTGGTGACAGGTCCGAACGAAGGGACGGCATGGAGAGTGACCACAGTCCTGACGGAAAGAGCGAGGTCGGCGTCGAGCACATGGTCTTCTGGAGTAGGGCGGCTGACGGGAGAGCGGGATAAGGCATCAGGGATGCAGAGCTCCTTACCAGCACGCCACACTGCTGTGAAGATGTACGCCGAGAGCTTCTCTTTCAGACGCTGGAGGCGAGGGTTCTCAACGGCGTCTAGCGTGTAGTGGTTGAGGATCGGGACAAGCGGGCGATGGTAGGTCACTAGGTGAAAGTGTTGCAGGCCTATGAGGTAAAACCTGCACTTGGACATCGCCCAAACCACAGCCAACAGCTCCAACTCAATAGTGGCATAGCGCGTCTCAGTGTCAGAGAGGAAACGCGAGCCACACTGGACGAGCCGGAACTGCCCTCCACCATGATCCTGCAGTAGGGCGTATCCCACGCCATACAGGCGTGAGGCATCTGTCTGCAGAACTGTCGGCAAGGCTGGGTCAAACGTGGCGAGGACAGGTGGACGAGACAGGGCCTGTTTCACTTGCTGGAAGGCCTTGTCGTGGTCGGGGGTCCACAGGAATGTCCTCTTGGGGCTCATCAGGGGGCGAAGTGGTTGAGCAGCTGCGGAGATGTCTGACGAAAACTCTGCTAACTGGTTGACGAGACCGATGAAGGACCTCAAGTCGGTCAGGTTAGCAGGGGTGGGAAAATCCGTGATGGCGCGGACCTTTTCCGGGTCAGCTGCGATACCATTCCCTGAGAGGGTGTACCCACAAAAGTCAACTGAAGAGCTGGCCAGAACAAACTTGTCGGCATTTAGGGTAATGCCGTGCTTCCGGCACCTGTTGAGTACCTCGTAGATACGGCAGGGGTGATCCATATAATCCTCGTCGTACACGAGTATGTCGTCGACCACTTTCACACAGTTTGCCAGACCTTGTAGAGCCATATCACCTCGAAGACAGAAAGCGTCTCCTGTAGCGGCGAATCCCATGGGGCCACGGTAATAACTGTAACGTCCATGCGGGGTGATGAAAGTTGTGAGTGGTCGGTCTTCTTCGGCAAGCTCTATCTGCCAGTATCCACACAGGGCGTCCATCGTCGTGAAGAAGCGCGCCTTCGGGTTCACACTGCGTATAGCTGCAAAGGGCGTGGGAGAAGGGTGCGCGGGACGAGACACCTGGCTGTTGAGCTTGGAGAGGTCAGTGGTGATCCGAACACCACCTTTAGGTTTTGCGACGACAACCATAGGGTGACACCATGGAGACGGGTCATCGCCGGTTGTTGCAATAATTTCTTGGGCGACCATGGAGTCCAGCTCGTTTTTGACCGCCTCGCGGAAGGCCAGGGGAACCAGTCGAGGGGTGTAAATAGCGAAGGGCTTCGCGTCATCCCTCAGGTGGATCCTCATGGGGGGACCTGCCATCTTCTTGAGAGGCTTGGATTCCAGAGCGGACTTGGTCACCAGAACGTCGCTGAATTCCTTCAGGAAGTACTTCCGAGCATCCGAAGGAGAGGTGTCACTGGCAAGAGGCAGGGGTAGGGCGGCAGCAGGGTCGTTGCTGCTCCCTTTTTGCACCCTGTTGGCGTGTTTTACCTCAAGAATAGGTTTGGGGAAGTCCTGGGAAATGATGGCCAACTCTTGACAATGTCTGTAGGACAGCAAAGGAGTCGGGACACCGTTATGCACATCAATCCGGGCTTGACACGACCTGTTGCCAAAGGTGACTTGTGCTTGGAGTGAACCCAGGGCCGGGGTCATCTGTGAACCATCTGCCATAAAGCGGAGATCCTTGGGGGGCGGTCCTAGATCACTTGGAGAGAGCCCCAAGCATTGCAAATGCTGGGGACCGATGACTGTAGCATCAGCGCCGGTGTCGGGCAACATCTGGAGACGGGATGACACACTGCGGTAGGTCACAATGACACTGATGTACTGGGGAACTTTGGTCCTGGGACGCTGGGGGGAGCACACATTCCTAATATGGCTCCAGCGTTGTCCAGGGTCGTCGTGCCTCTGATTGGGAGACTGTGGGCGGCCCTCTCTGGTAGAAGGGCGCTGAAGCTTCCGTTGACGCTGTTCCTTGGGTTTGTTGGAAGGGCAACACTTGTCATAGTGGCCCAGACGGCCGCACAAATTGCACTGGACGCGTTTGGCTGGGCACCGTACTGTGAGTGACCAGTGGCCCTTACGGTCACAACTGTTGCAGGTAGACTGAGCAGCTGGACATACCTGTGTTCCGTGCTGCTTACCACAGTTGTTGCAAAATGAACCGGGCGTGGACGTGGTGGGCGAAAGCGTAGGAGCAGACTTCTTGTCCTTCTTGTACCGGGAAACAGCGCGTACAGCTGTAGGGGGAGCTCGGATGGCAGAGGTGGCACACCTGGCAGCCTCATAGGAGCGACATATCGTCAGCACATCCTGAAGAGAAGAGGAAGAGTCGAGGGAGGTGGGCGTTGAATAATTTCTCGTCCTTAACACCCATCAAGGATCACCTTTCAACTGGTCTCCTTACACACTGCTGGTAGTAGCCCTAAACATATATCCTACCTCTTCGAGGCTCTCTTAGACAATACGCAAAAAGCGTCAAGACTCACCTCATCTGTCTGCGTAAGCTTAATTCCCTCACCATGGGAAGCCCGATTTTCTGCTGTCCTTTGATGTGCCGTTGTAGAACGTCCAGTACCTCCTCTACAGACAGCGAAGAGGTTGGGGGTACCTACAACGTATGTTCTAAGACACGCTGAACTTCCAAGGACAGGCACATACGCAGCTGGATGAGTTGTTTAGGCTTTGACAAACTCTGGAGATCCACCATTGTAGCATAATCAGCCCACCGCCGCCGCCATTCGCGAAAAGTCTGGAAATTTACATCAGGCTCCAAGATGGGCGGCGTTTGAGCTGCTGCTTTAGGTGGGGCTGGGGGGCGTGAAGGAAGCATGGATGAGGTATCTGAACCGTTCAGTACCGAGGCAGTGTTAGAGCCAGGGGCTTGGTTAACAGTGAGGCGAGATATCAAGGCTTCAAACCGTGCACTGTCTTCCATTCTCCGTTGGTGGTCTCGTTCTGCCTCTGCTTGCCTTCTGTGCTCATCCGCCAAACGTCTGTGAGCTTCATCCTCGCGTCTCTCATCTCTCATAAACTTCATTAAGGCAATTATCTCTGGAGATAACGCTGAATGTTGAGGTGAAGGGCTGCGCGATGTTGTGGGACCTGGGGTGTCATGGTCAGCCTGGTCATCCATCTCTGGGGGACTATCATCCGCTTGACTCATCCAGGCGCTGGGTCCACGGCTACGTAAGGCATGAGACATAACTACTTTATCTGTGTACTGTGTCTTAAATCAGTGTTGACCGGTCAGCCCGTCGTATCAACAAGATTTCAGACAAAAAATTTAATTAAATACACAGATAAGTAGGTTATATATATAAAATATATATAAGAAAGCCACGCGGTCAGCAAGTGTTAGTACATGTATGTGTGTGTGTCCCAGGCAGGCAGAGCGTCTCGCCCCAGCTGTGAGGGGGGGTGGAGGCGGCGCTGTGAGGGAGGGGGGTGGAGATAGGAGTAGCTCAGTCGCTCTCTGTAAACGGTCAGAGGAGGGTGCGCTGAGCTCTACACCCCACAAATGCCCAGAACATGCCGTATACCTTGGAAATCCGTTCGAACAAGGTCACACATGAATGGCACGAAACACACAATGCACTAAAACACTTCACAGAAAATCACTTATTCTGTTTTCCTCCAAAATTGCGAAATTCTTAGGGATGGCGGGAGTTGACCCAAAGCGGGGATCATCAGCCGGCTTTCCTAAACTTTTAATCACTTTCGTAATAATCAGTAAACCACTTTCTTCATATTAGATGTTCGTTATGCAGTTCTATATACAGGAAAACTAAACACTGTATAGTTTTTATTAGGTTAGGTTTACTCAGATGGAGTATGTACACAGAGTGCGATACTTACTGCTCCTAGCTAGGTCTCAGTCCTTTCTGCATGAGCGGCGTATGGCAAGTGATACATTAGCAGCTTCCATAAATGGCGAACTGATAATGGCGTGTGGGATATATAGTATGCGTGCCACGCTGCTAGCTGAGCTGAATAGAAATATAAATGGGCTATCATAATATCGTGCATAATACATAATCCAGCATACATAATAATATACATACAGATAGTTGGTACAATATTGTGTGGTTAATGACACAGAAACTCTTGCTCTAGCTTCATCTGTTATGTATTTTGGGTTTTGTTTTTTGTTTTAGTTTTAAATTGTTTAATACCATAACTGATTTTGATGTGGTCTGGTAACTTGTTCACTCTGTTATAGTAGTATCAAAGAAAGTGTTTCCCACTTGACAGCGACCACCAGTAATAAGTTAGATGTTAAACTAAAGTGTTGAAGGAAGTGTTAGTGAAGAAATAGTAAAGGTGGAGACTTGATGAAGGTTGACAGCACTGTGGTGTGGTTAAGGTTATCAATGACACTCTTACTTATCTTTAATATTTACCCCAGAAGTATTTTTGAGGCTTTCTCTCATAAATATTAGATTCAGCAGTAATGATTAATGGCATAAACAAGTACAGTGATATTGAAACCAGACTCCATTTAATATTTTGTCAGACTTATGATTTAGATAATTTTTATAATAATCTACTGTAAAAACATCTTCTTGGGGTGATACTACAACAGTTTTATTCTTATATCTGTAGATGTCGCGGGCTGAACAGTTTACGCGTGTACCCGTGGGTTCATGTGGGCAGCAACAGACTCAGCAACGCAGACCAGCTCCAAGCAGCCACCTTCCCAGACATGGATCCTTCTGACCTGCCACCAAGCTCACAGTTTACCATGGCTGCTGGAGACTTCTTGGAGGTAATTATTTTGTTATGTATTTTATTATGTACAGGTCACTTAATGTGGCCCGTGAGAACACTACCGCTCTCCTCACAGAACCCTTCACTACTGAGACACCACTTGGCTTACTTCAGATGATTTTATTCAGCTCAGAGGGGACCCTGTACTCAAGTGGTTAATGACCAATTATGCTATCCACATAAACAAGGTTGTATAAAATTAAAGTTGCCACAATTATAATTTTTTACCAAATTAATACCAGTTTACTGGATTCATTTTACCAAGAGTTAGCCTGACTGTGGATCTATAGCTTCCTTATTTCCAACCCACTAGTGTCAAAAGAGGTAGTTTTTACCTCTACAAGATCACCTTTCTACCTCACTCAAACTGACAACACTCATCAGGTTTACCTTAACCAAGACCTGCTATCTTCTATTTTGGTTAGATGTGTTGACTAAATATATTTTAATATAGGTATTCTGGGGCTAAGAACCTTGGCACACATATCTCTTGAGAGTTATAATGGACACAGGTGAGTGGTGTTTAGCGGCCCATACCTTTTACAGCATTACTCAGTGTTTATTTTTTATAACCTTGGGATCCTCACAAACAGTAAATGGTGCTGACTTATATTGGTTCCTCAACTGTATTACAGGAAAGTGATGTTACTAAGTGAAAATATCCCAAACAAGAGCAATTTTAGTGAATAATAAAGGGGTCAAGTTCTGGACTCCCTACACTGACCAACTGTCCTCACTGCTAACTCTTCTCTCCAGACTAAATATTTACTCACTTGTACCACAAACACCTGTACAGGCTCTCCCCAACTTATGGATGAGTTACGTTTCTGTAAACTGTCTTAAAGTCATATTGTAAGTATAAACTGTATGTTGGAACCTGATATACACTAGGCTTGTACTGTACTATATTTTAGTGATGAGAAGAAATATTGTAATTTAGGCACAAACTATAATGTAATTAATAAAGCATATTATGAGATAAAGTAACATTAAATAACAAGTTGTTTTAATATTATGGTACTTTGAGTCCCAGTGCTGCTCCCTTGTCTGATGAGTTGTTTCATCCAAGGTAAGGGAGGGTGGTGAAGGGGGTGATGAGGGTGAGGCAGGGGAGGGTAGTGAAGGGGGTGATGAGGGTGAGGCAGG
>NW_024755646.1:0-24513 GCF_018991925.1 Homarus americanus
GAATATGGGTCTTCTCGGAGGGAGGTAACAGGTGCCGATTATAATAGGTCCTGTTGGGCAGTTAATTTCGATCGCCAGAAAGTTTTCTTGAAAAGAGTCGTGTATCTTGTGTTGTATGTTTCGTTTGATGGCTATGGCTATTCCATCATGTGGTGTGTCTTGGTTGTTTTTTTGGTATACTGTGTAGTTAAATAGTTTTATTTTTTCTGAGTTTTTCTTACCATGCGAATTGATGAGAATAATATCTGGGTCTATGTTACGGTATGTGTTGTACAATTCGCTTGCTCTTTGTGGGATCCATGCTAAGACATTATGTTGGATTATTTTTAGCTTATTTATTATGAAGGCTGGTGTCTAGAGCTGGTTTGCGCCATTTTTGCTGACCGGTGCTCCCCTGACAGCCTCCTGTCCAGGCCCAAGCGGATCTTTTTAAATGTTGACTGATCAACTCTTTCTATTCTGTTGTGTTTTGTGAGGATTCTTCCCTTCTTGATTAGTGTTTCAATATGTGTGTCATCTAGGTTTTTGTCTGAGTATGTGTATTTGATCTTGCCTTGCCTTATTTCTGCCAATAGTCTTTCTGTTGAGACTATGGGAGGAGCTGTAGTGGAGTAAAATCGGATACCAGTTTCATGCCCTAGGTCTTTGTTCTCCGTAGCAGGTGGTGCTTTAGTTCCTGCTTGGTTCTTTTTTGGGGTGTTGACTCTGGCGGCTTGTTCTGTTATTGTGGTGGTTTCATCTTCGCTTGAGTCTTCCATTGATTCTTCCTCGCTTGCTGGCTCGGGTTGTATGCCTGAGGTAGTCTGTTCTTGTGTTGATGGTTCGTGAGTTGATGGTTCGTCAGTTGATGGTTCGTGAGTTGTTGGTATTTGAATTTCAGTGCTCTCTGATTTGTAAATGAAGTTGAAGATTTCAGAAGAAGGCACATCATTTGGGAATTCCATATCTGGCAGGTTGTTGGCGGCGAACATGTCCCTTGCTGCCTTGGCGAAAGTTCCAGGTCTGGCTATATTCATGATGTGGGCGTGGATTATGGAGGTCATTATTTTTACGGAAAGATTATTTCCAAGCTGAAGCACAATAGGTTGGTTTGCGGGGGGTGGTGTGGCGACTTTTTCGAGGATCTTTGTCGTTTCTCTGGTTAGTTTGGTTACAGCTGAGTATGTCTTGTTTTGCTGTTCCTGTGTCTTCTCCCTCTCCTTCTCCTTCTTTTGATTGACTATCGCTTTTCGTATGGGGCAGCGAGTAGCCAGTGTTCTGTGATCTCCTTCGCAGTTTAGGCATTTGGGGTTATCTTTGTTTTTGCACTCTCTGAAGGTGTGCCCCTTATTCCCGCATTCTGAGCAGTGCTTGGTGTCCTTGTTAGGGCAGTCTGTTGCCATGTGTGAATATTGGTAGCAATTCCAGCATGGAGTTATGGGGAAGAATTCCTCCTGCTCCACCTGGCTGCTGCTGACGTGGTAGTAGGAGAGACACAGTCCCTCCTGGATTGCCTTTTGGGCCATGGCTATTTCAGTGAACCGTATTTTCAGCATGGATGGCAGTCTGGGCAGCTTGACCACTTCCTCCACCTTGGCCCATTCATTTTTGTCTTCTATATCAGATGCCAATTCCTGTTCGCTAGATTCTTCAGTGATTGCTTTATCTAATTTTTTGATCACGATTGACTTCCTCGCTCGGAGTTGAGGAGGGATTGCAACTTCGAATTTCGCGGACTTCAGTTTCCTTGTGCTGTCGTTCGATAGGAGTTGGTCAACATCATTCTCAGTCAGGCACAGGGCGATGAAGGAGTCCTTGGTCGTGATAAGGTTGGAAATTTTGATCAGTAGTGTTGTAGTAAGGAGTCTTGCTAATTCATTTTTTCTTCCGTCAGTCACGCCCCCTTCATGGGAGCGTATCCGTATCCGGTGTGCCCTCATTCTAGAGGGTGTGTGGTGGACATGCCACCCTTGCGTGATTTCAGACTTGAGACCTACCTATTCCAGGACAGAGTTTGTTACAAGAATTACAACACTCCCCACCGCCACTTGTTGGTCGAGTGGTCGGAGAGTGGTTCCCGCAACACTGTCCCGAAAGCCCCGTCAGGGGATCCTACTTCCCTAGTGTTACTGAATGCTCACTTATAGGCGTGAGCTAGTGTATCTAATTGGGGGGGGGGGGTAAGGATTCAGGATTGCGACCCCCTTCCCAGGTGGAACACGCACGATCACGGTTTCCCAGGAAGGCTCGGCGGAGGGGGGAGTTCTGCTCCTACCCCCCTTTCGTGTTCACAATCTCCTACAGTGGAGGTGAACAGTTACAGGGGGGACCCAAGGACGAATACACCTCTAGGGTGCAGGTCCCCAGGCCAGAGCGAAAAAGAAGGAAGATCAAGGAGAAATAGCCAATGGTGCAAGTGCACCAGTGGGATCGCGGCCCAAGTCCGCTGCAGAAAACCGTTACAGATCTCCCAGTCAGGGGACTTTGTTATACTCGATCAGGGGCCTTTGTTATACTAGATCAGGGGACTTTGTTATACTCGATAAGGGGCCTTTGTTAAACTCGATCAGGGGCCTTTGTTATACTCGATCAAGGGACTTTGTTATACTAGATCAGGGGACTTTGTTATACTAGATCAGGGGCCTTTGTTATACTCGATGAGGGGCCTGTGTGATACTCGATCAGGGGCCTTTGTTATACTCGATCAGGGGCCTTTGTTATACTAGATTAGGGGACTTTGTTATACTCGATCAGGGGCCTTTGTTATACTCGATCAGGGGACTTTGTTATACTCTTTCAGGGGGCTTTGTTATACTCGATCAGGGCCTTTGTTATACTCGATCAGGGGCCTTTGTTATACTCAATCAGGGGCCTTGGGGAAGGGGGAAGCTTTGTAATGGTCATGATAAGAGCTAACCGGAAAACCTTAAGGATTCATATTACGCTCAAACGTCCACAAAACCTTCTGAGTCCCCCAGTGGAAACGTCCCCCGTTTTCTCTGTTTCCCCCATCCTTGTCTATGGGAGCTTGGAATATAATCCGCGGATTTAGTAGCAGACGCTGTATGCTGGGACCTGTTGCCATCCAACCCTTTGTAATCAATTTAATTTTGCTTTTGATAGCTGAGTCAGAGCATTGTTAGTGAAGATAATAGTCGAGAATGAAAATGAGTTCATAGTCTCAATTTCAACGTCAGAGTGTACCGTAAATTAATTCATCAGAATAGGAGTAGGTGGACTCCCTGGCCTAGTTTGAGTGAGGGCGCCGCGGGCATTTCTACCGTTAGTAAGTGCCCGTCCCTTCATCCATACAGGTATGCCATTCCACTCTGTGTTGTAATTCGCCCTTCTTTAAGTGATTTGACCCAATTAATAGTTGCTTGTGCAAGCGTTACAGTAACGTAGTTGATATGTTCTGAGTGAAGTCATATTTACGTCTTTAACGTCCCCTGAAACGTGATGTTGTTGTCACCGGTTAGTATGCCCATCCCTTCATCCATACAGGTCCCTAACGCAGCCTAGGCCGTGTCTGTAGCGTGGATGTTGTATCCACTATGTCTGGGGAGATGTCCGAGGTCCAGTAGGATCAGTTACCTTCGTGAGACCCGGCCGTCAGACACTTCAGACTACCTATGGCCCCCATAGCTGGCTCGTCTGGCCCTAACGCTCGGTCCACGAGGTGACGCCGGATCACCAAGCCACACACCACTACCAGCCCCCATCATTGGTGGATGAGTGTCTCACTCAGTAGGGCTATTTGGGTGGTGGAATTAATCCACTGGGATCTCCAGAGTTCGTCGGATAGTACTCCATGGTGGCTGGACCCCATGGCTGTTGCTTGAGTAACACACCTGACGACTGAGTGTTGTAGTGGCAGTTGCCCTAGTATTTATGGTGCTAAGTGACTATAATAGTTGTGTTATTGAGTATGTCCACCCAGTAGGGTTGGAAGTGTTATTGAATATGTCCACCCAGTAATGGTGTGAGTATGTTGAGCCTGAGGGCCTAGTACTAGATTTCGTCTGTTAGTACAAATAAATTCTTTCTTCTAATTTCATATTCATGTTTAAATAAACTTTGTATTTGTATAATTGTGTCTATTATTTACCTACAGTATTTACCGTTATTTCTTCCCTATTGCTTGATACTATCATTACACCTACCCACGAGCCTCCTATCGTCACGCTACCAATGGTGATAAGTATAAGAGTAAAAGGAATTGTTACTGGCACACAGAGGCCCTCATAAATGGTGACAGTTCAGGCCCTCATAACCACACAGTACAGCAATACTCACTAGAAGTGTGTACAGGTTCAGACAGAATATAGATGAACCAGAGGGAGAGGAACTTGTCCGCCTCAGCTGTCTTGACATAAGCAAGTTTGCGGATGACACCAAAATAGGGCGGCAGATTATTTCAGGGCAGGATGCAAATTCATTACAGGAGGATCTAAAACTGCAGGGGTGGTCTGAAAAATGGCAAATGAAATTCAACACCAGCAAGTGCAGCGTACTTAATATTGGAAGAACAAATACTGTCAATGTATACAGCCTTGACATCAACCTAGAAAAGTCGACTTGTGAAAGAGACCTAGGGGTACTTGTAAGCCCGGACCTACGGCCTAGAAAACGGTGCCTTAATGTTCAAAATAAGGCAAACAGTATTGGGTTTTATATCTAGAAGTGTAAGTTACAAGAGTGCAGAGGGTCTTATTGCAACTATATCTTGCGCTAGTCAGGCCGCACCTCGATTATGTGGTTCAGTTCTGGTGCCCCTATTATAGAATGGATATCAATTCACTAGAGTTGGTGCAGCGAAGAATGACGAAAATGATTCCGGGACTTAGAAACCTTCCATATCAGGATAGGTTAAAGAAACTTAACTTGCATTCCCTAGAAAGACGAAGAGTACGGGGAGATATGATAGAAGTATTTAAGTGGGTGAAAGGAATCAATAAAGGGGATATAGATAAAGTTCTTATAATATCCGAGCAGGATAGGACTCGAAGCAACAGATTTAAGTTGGATAAGTTTAGGTTTAGGAGGGAGATAGGAAGGAACTGGTTCACAAATAGGGTGGTGGACGAGTGGAACAAGCTTAGCAACTTTGTTGTAAGTGCTGGAACGCTGGAAAGTTTTAAAAGGAGACTAGATAGATTCATGGAGGATAGAGAGTGGTAGTAACTCGACAGGAGCTGCCATGCACAGGCCAACCGGGAAGATGGAAACAACGGAGTACCTTAGCTTTCGTCTTTATTCAAGACATCTTCAGAGGCAACTGAATTACATGGACAGAGAGAGGCTTAAATATACAGGGTGACCTAAAATAAATGAATCCCTTCCATTTCTTGATATGCTTATCATGAGAAATGGCCAAAACTATAAATTTAAGGTATATAGAAAGCCCACACAGGTAGACAGTTTCATTCACTTTTTATCGAATCACCTTGAGTCTACCAAAATGTCAGTTTTTTCTGTTATGTTTTTAAGATGTCTGCGTATTTGTGACTCTGAATTTATTGACGATGAATTGAAACACATTCGTTCTATTGCACATAAACTTGGGTACCCTTCTGTGTTTGTTGATCGTTGTTTTAAAAGGGCTAAAAAATCCTTTCATTCATCTCAAACCAGACAAGTTCCTACACTTAAGAATATTTTGACTCTGCCCTATCGTAATGAATTTGTCCCGTTAGTTCGGTCCCTCAAGCTTCTAAATATTAATGTTGTTTTCAAGTATGACTCCACCATTACCAATATGTTAATAAGGAATAGCCCATGTTTGAATGTAAATGGTAGTGTTTATTGTATTCCATGTAGCAAATGTAATTGTAATTATGTAGGTCAGACAGGAAAAACACTGCAGCTCAGAATCAAACAACATAAGTATAATATCAGAACTGCATCTGAAAGCAGTGCCTTGTTTGTTCATGTTATGAATAATAATCACCCCATTGCTTGGGAAAAAAGCTTAGAAGTATTCAAATCATCTTGTGTCACAGAAAGACTTCTTGTTGAAGCTAGTTTGATTAAGGAATTAAAATCAATAAACCTTAGTGATGGTCAGTTCAAAACTGATAATATGTTACATAAATTTATTTGTCAGTGGCCCAAGGTTAAAAATGCTTTGAAAACCTTTGATGTAGATGTATGATAGTTATTTTGTGGGTCCCTTTTTTCTGACCTGACTTGGCTAGTCACGTCACCTCCCTTCTCTTAAGCTCCTCTACGTGTGTGTTGGTGTGGGGATTAGTGGATGTCATCATTTTGACCTGACCTCATGTTTTTAGGTCACCCTGTATATTTAAGCCTCTCTCTGTCCATGTAATCCAGTTGCCTCTGAAGATGTCTTGAATAAAGACGAAAGCTAAGGTACTCCGTTGTTTCCATCTTCCCGTGTGATTTTATCAAGATATATATATATATATATATATATATATATATATATATATATATATATATATATATATATATATATATATATATATATATATATATATATATATATATATATATATATATATATAGTACAGTTCAGTACAGAACTGTACAGTACAGATATCCTTCGTTAATGTTACATATGATGTACAGTGCAGTATATTACAGTACAGTACAGATGTCCCTCATTAATGTTGCAACTGATGTACAGGACCACCATATGTACGGTAATAACACAGTAAATAGTTTATACCTTTAGAATAATTCAAGAGGAAATATAAGGCACTAGAGTGTGAAGTAAGAAGACGATCTGTGACAAAGAGGAGAGAGTAAAATACACTTACAGGACTTGACATAGTTTCCCTTACCAAAGTGACACTCTTAAATATTAAATGCTTATACATTTATTTAAATAATTGAGTGAACAATTGGTAAATTTTTATTTATTTTTAACTAGTAATTAGCAAATACAAATTAAACAAAATAAATAAACCAAAATAGAAATATATTGAGAAATAACAAAAATATCCAATATTACCAAACTATAATAAAAACCCACAATAAAAACTAGAAAAAAAAGATGGGGATCATCCTTCTAGTGACACAAGGATCATGGAGGGACTCCCCTAACATAAAAAGCCCTGTGGGGTATGAGATGTTTGGTTCACACTCAGGATGGAATGGAGAAAGGAAACTCACAATGTGCTCTCTGTATACATGTTGTATTGGATGTACAATGCAGCTTGGTGCTGGGAAGGCAGCATGGTTACAAGCGTTGGGTAGAGAGAGCTGGTTGGTGAGGATGCTCAGAGGAGGACCAGCCTGTGGGTCGCCATGCTCGCCGGCGGGAGCGAGTACCACCAGCCAGGCGGAGGAGGAGAAGGTGTTACTGGCTGGTTGGTGGAGGTATTAAGAGAGAGATGACCACGAGGTCAGGTCATAAATAGCGGGGGTTGGCGTGGCTTAGTAGTTGACCCCCGCTCCGTGATGTATGTATGGCGGCTCTGGTTGACCCAGACCACGAGGTACACACTGGGGAATTCGTGGGGTCGGCTACTCAGCGACAAACAGTTTGTTGGGGAGAAATCCACTACAGCCCCAAGAAAACACCCTCAGGGCTAATGGTTCATCTCTATATCACCAACCAACCTAACTACTTCAATACTCTTGTCGACAGTGAAGGACAGATCAAGACTGTCAATATATAACCTAGTTTAATAGGAAAATCATAAAATTGGTCTATGAGGTCAATAATTATTATATTGGCTGCGACTTAACGCTTGCGTTTTTCTCAAAGTTCACTAATCAAATATAATAGTTTCCCCAGGAACGTTTTCTGTGATCAAATATAATAGTTACCCCTAAAACCTTCCTCTTATTAAAGCACAATCCTTTTTATTCTCCTTCCTCTCATCAAAACACAATCCTTTTTATTCTTCTTCTTCCTCTCATCAAAACCACAAGGAAAGAATGCAAGATAGATGGAAGAAACAAATTTCAAAGTGCGTTTTTTATTAGGGAGTGTGGGAATGGTCCCTGCTGGAGGGAGGCCTTATATAAAGTTATCAAGGCATTATTGCCAAAGTACACACAGTGACAAAATTTACACAATTTAAGATAATTAATAATATCATAGAATATTTTTATAATTGTTAGATCATTTAAAAACTAAATTTATTGTAAAAGATGTTCCTTTTATAGACCGTGAGAGGGAGCCGTGTGTCATGGCCTCCTCCATGTAAACAAAGTGGAGAAAATATTGTGAAGAAAATTGGTTTGTGTTGGTGTAATATTGTGTTGTGAGGACTCATTTGTGTTTTAGTATGAATGATAAGTGTGCAGGGATTATGGTGGTGGAAGAGAGAGAGAGCCTTATAATAGTTGTGAGGAGGTAAGAGACTTGCTGTGTAGGCACGGCTTATAGCACTATTTTACCCTCACTTATATATCATATTATTGTATGCCAATAATTATTATTCAATATATTTAGCAATGGTTTTACTGTATCAATTTGACTAACAAATTATAAATATAATATAATATCTTGAAGGTTCTAAGGTTGTTGTGGCCCCAGAACATACTACATATTATTTTATTGATAACTTTAAACTATTGTAACACAGTAGAGATAGGAACACGTAAAGGAAGATAGAACATGATTAAATTATAAATCTATTAACCAACAGCTCAACGTTTAACAGTTATGATACAGTTTAGGTATAGACTAAAAAATGTTTATCTAACCTAACCCAATTATATGTCCATAAGAGAAGTGGGACATCTTGGAGTATCACAAGGGAGATAATGATTAAGCATTAATGACTAGTGTAATAATGCCCACAGCCATCCTGTCCACAATCCCATTAAAATCATAGACAATCTCCGCAGCTAACGGTCAAATACCCTTTGGATATTTGGCCAGCCAGCACAGTCAAATAACACCTTCATAACTTGTACTGAGCCATTATTGGGTAGTGGTGGTGGAGTCCCTTAGTACCAGAGTACTGTGTTTATATTTGATTTATATTATCCACAGTTGTTCTGTGGATGATGTAGTATTAATGGTAAAATTTCACTTGTTACCACCAAGCATTTGGAAGTTGAAATTATGCTTGATGGATGTAAAATGTTATATAGATTTGATTCTATTGTTTGAAATTTTTTGGTACAAATTTAGAAATTAAAAAGTTTTGATTTTAGGGGAAAATTTGACATTTCCTACGGACATCTCGGACAAGCGTGTACAGTGTATTTAATTAATTTGTATTTAGTATATATGTGCACTGTATGTATTAGATATAGAGTATATAATTAATTTAGGAAAACCTAACCTAACCTACTCCAACTTAACCTAACCCATGCACTATACCAAGATCTGGTTGGTTAACAAACCAGCAACTAAAATATCTCACTTATACAGTACTTAATTTTTGACAGAAATGCCATATAATAAAAGTGTTTTAGAATGATCAAAACTACTGATTGCAACCGTAAAATTATCAAAATTCTTTGGGTGGCAACAAATGACATAATATCATATTAACTAATAAAATTGACACAACTTCTTAATTTAGTTATAAGTACCAGTATTTTTTTCGCTCTTCTGTAAATATGAACATAAATCACTTGTAGTTGACAGGTCATGAAGGATGAGGGCAATTATGGGGTAAAACACAGTGAAGAACTGATAGCGTGACACTGAAATGATGTCTCTACGTGCTTTGTATGCACAGAAATTAACTATTTACTGTAAACAATCTGCCCCAAAATATGACGTGGCAGCCCGTGTTGTTGTCCGCTCTTAAACCTATAAACACTGACTCCGGTAATACTGTACTTAACTTGTCAATAAATGACAGAGCCTCACATTGGGGGTTTTATTACCATAAATATAGAATTGATTGACTTTTTCTTTTAGGCTTTACTATCCAGATTCATGAGTCTATTATCTCCACAAATCCCTTATTTATTTTTTCGTTTGTTTAAGTAGGATCTTAAACCTATTCTATGCACATTATAAATTGTGAGAATTATATTGTTGGAATCAAATCCCATAATATGAGTTTAAATGTATTCCCAAGTTCTTTTGAGTAGTATTGGTTAATGAGTGAAACTTATGTTCTTATATTTTATTTTCCCTCCGTAGTTATGACTTCGTGTTGGCGTTGCTGTTTATCAAATCGTAAATTATCTGCAAGACCCATTGTCAGTTTATAACCGAGTGGGGGGGCCTGTTCAACGACCAAGAGGGCCAAGATTATTTATAACGACTGCCATATATGACATTATTAGTTGTAATTTCTATAATGAAACCATTTGCATATAAAACCAATTATACAACAGAACACTAACTTTATTTATGACAACTAATGAGTCAGCTCACAACATTTTATGTATACTGTATATAAATTCATAAATTATTAAACTACACACACATATATTTAATGATAGTTTAAGTATATAACATAGACAGGAAAGAATTATATAAACTGAAGTACAGCGATTGCCGCCACTCATTCTTATGGCCCCCCTGCCGCCGTTAATCGCCCGTAAGGCGACGCACTGATTTTATGGTCCTCCTGTCAAGCACCAGAAGGCGATTGCCACCATTCTATGGCCTCCTGCCGCCGTTAATCGCCCGTAAGGCGATTTCGCCGCCACTCTCAGCCTTAGTGGCCTCTGCCGCTATTAATCGCCCGTAAGGCGATTGCCGCCATCATTCTTATGGCCTCGCTGCCGCCGCTAATCGCCCGTGAAGGGCAAATTGCCGCCTGCCCTTATGGCCTCTGCCGCCAAGCACCGGCCCGTAAGGCGAGCTGCCGCCACTCATTCTTCTTTTTGGGCCTCGCTGTTAATTCCGCCCGTGAAGGCGATTGCCGCCACCATCTCTATGGCTCCCCTGCCGCCAGCATCGTCTGTGAAGGCGATTGCCGCCACTCATTATTATGGCCTCCCTGCCGCCGTTAATCGCCCGTAAGGCGATTGCCGCCACTCATTCATATGGCCTCCCTGCCGCCGTTAATCGCCCGTAAGGCGATTGCCGCCACTTATTTTTATGGCCTCCCTGCCGCTGTTAATCGCCCGTAAGGCGATTGCCTCCACTCATTCTTATGGCCCCCCTGACGCCGTTAATCGCCCGTAAGGCGATTGCCGCCACTCATTCTTATGGCCCCCCTGCCGCCGATAATCGCCCGTAAGGCGATTGCCGCCACTCATTCTTATCGCCTCCCTGCCCCCGTTAATCGCCCGTAAGGCGATTGCCGCCACTCATTCTTATGGCCTCCCTGCCGCCTTTAATCGCCCATAAAGCGATTGCCGCCACTCATTCTTATGGCCCCCCTGCCGCCGTTAATCGCCCGTAAGGCGATTGCCGCCACTCATTCTTATGGCCCCCCTGCCGCCGTTAATCGCTCGTAAGGCGATTGCCGCCACTCATTCATATCGCCTCCCTGCCGCCGTTAATCGCCCGCAAGGCGATTGCCGCCACTCATTCTTATGGCCCCCCTGCCGCCGTTAATCGCCCGTAAGGCGATTGCCGCCACTCATTCTTATGGCCCTCCTGCCGCCGTTAATCGCCCGTAAGGCGATTGCCGCCACTCATTCTTATGTTCTCGCCGCCGTTAATCGCCCGTCAGGCGATTGCCGCCACCATTCTCCCGCCGCTGCAAGAGCCCGGGCCCGCAGAAGGCGATTGCCGCCACCATTCTTATCGTCTCCCCCGCACCGCCTGTATATGATTGCCGCCACTCATTCTTATGGTCTCCTGTCGCTGTTAATCGCCCGGTGAAGTGATACTGTTGCCACTCATTCTTATGGCTCCTCCCTGTCAAGCATCCGCCCGTAGTGCCAATGTCGCCTCATTCTTATGGCCTCCCTGCCGCCGTTAATCGCCCATAAGGCGATTACCGCCACTCATTCTTATGGCCCCCTGCCGCCATTAATCGCCCGTAAGGCGATTGCCGCCACTCATTCTTATCGCCTCCCTGCCGCCACTCATTCTTATCGCCTCCCTGCCGCCGTTAATCGCCCGTAAGGCGATTGGCGCCACTCATTCTTATGGCCCCCCAAGCTGGCACTGCCCAAGTGATTGCCACCACTCTTATCGCCTCCCCTGCCGCCGTTATTCGCCTCGTAAGGCGATTGCCACCACCATTCTTATCGTCTCCCCCTTCCGCCTCGTGACCGCCTCGTAAGGCGACATTGCCGCCACTCATTCTTATGTCCCCCAGCCGGGCATCCGCCTCGTAAGGCGATTGTCAGTCAACTGATTCTTATGGCTCGCCGCCTTGCTAAGGCGATTGCCGCCACTCATTCTTATGGCCTCTCAAGCCGTCAAGCACGCTCGTAAGGCGATTGTCACACTCATTCTTATCGCCTGCCAGCACGCTCGTAAGGCGCGATTGCCGCCACTCATTCTTATCGCCTCTGTTGCCGTTAATCGCCCTAGCAAGGCGATTAAAGCCGCTACTCATTCTTATGGCCCCCCCTGCCGCCGTTAATCAACTGTAAGACGATTGCCGCCACTCATTCTTATCGCTCCCCCAGCCGCCGTTAATCGCCTGTAAGGCGATTGCCGCCACTCATTCTTATGCCCCGTTAACGCCTGTAAGGCGATTGCCACCACTCATTCTTATGGCCTCCCTGCCGCCGTTAATCGCCCGCGATTGCCAGCGTTAATTGTCGCCTCATTCTTATGGCTCCTGCCGCCGCGTTAATCGCCTGTAAGCAAGCACTGCCGAATTGGCCCTTATGCCCCTGCCGCCGTTAATCGCCTGTGAAGGGCGACGCTGCCGCCCATTCCTGGTCCCCCCCTGCCGCCGTTAATCGCCCGAAGGGCGATTGCCGCCACTCATTCCTTATGGCCCCCTGCCGCCTCGCACCGCCCTCGGTAAGGCGATTGCCGCCACTCTCATTCTTCTATCGCCTCCCTGCCGCCGTTATTCGCCCGTAAGGCGATTGCCGCCACTCATTCTTATCGCCTCCCTGCCGCCGTTATTCGCCCGTAAGGCGATTGCCGCCACTCATTCTTATGGCCCCCCTGCCGCCGTTAATCGCCCGTAAGGCGATTGCTGCCACTCATTCTTATGGCCCCCGTGCCGCCGTTAATCGGCCGTAAGGCGATTGCCGCCACTCATTCTTATGGCCTCCCTGCCGCCGTTAATCGCCCATAAGGTGATTGCCGCCACTCATTCTTATGGCCTCCCTGCCGCCGTTAATCGCCCGTAAGGCGATTGCCGCCACTCATTCTTATGGCCTCCCTGCCGCCGTTAATCGCCCGTAAGGCGATTGCCGCCACTCATTCTTATGGCCCCCCTGCCGCCGTTAATCGCCCGTAAGGCGATTGCCGCCACTCATATTGCACAGTGACTCGCTCGTCTTGTCACGATGGAGACTTGTGCAGAACTGAAGTGAATTGCTTGTAACTGGTGGATTGGTCGGCTGTACATGAACTGATATGACCCGAGACTGCATGGTTTTGCAGCTACTGGAGACTTTAATCCATCCCTTTGTATCGGCGGCAAGTTAATCCTCGTCGTGTCTGACCTAACACCTGACCCACACCACATGAGCTCAGTGGCGTACTTGTTTGAAGTTGTTTCCTTAATCCTCAACAGGTTACAGGTTGTGTGTGTGGGGGGGGGGGGCGCATAGCAAGGGTGTAGCTCATGACGTGGCCGTGATGATGTGGGTCAGGTGTTAGGTCAGATACGACAAGGATAACTTGCCGCCGATACAAAGGGATGGATTAACGTCTCCAGTAGCTGCAGATATGGGTGATGAGCAGACCCAAAAGAGCCGCCCCCCCTAGCTACGCTAGTGCCCTTACACACAATATAAACGTCACAAAAACTGTCTCGTTACCAACACTGAATTCCTGACATAAACCCTTAACATTATTACTAGTTAACCGTAATAAGAAAACACGCAATTAACATCAGTACAAGATGACGTCATATAAAATCCGCTAATTAGAACGCAGGATGGCAGACGTGCTTCCCTTTTTATGCAGCTATTGTAATTCTTGACGCCGGTGATCTATAGCCATAACGCCGTCACCGTTTAATTAATTAGCATCGAATACACTTGTAAAGTTGTGATAATTACAGAAAAAATGTGTCCTCAAAAACAAGTCAAAATAAAACTGCGTATCAACAGTCATTAGTGTTTTGTGTGTGTGTGTTATCTTATACGCAGTGACGGGTTAAGACTTTGGTAGGCCTTAGGCACCTCCAAGATATGGGGCCCCATTTGACAGCATATTCACTAATAACACAAGCTAGTACCTAATTATAAAATGTGATGTCGAAAGAATAAGATTCAGTGATGTTTGCCATGAATCGAGTCTAAGAAAATGGGTTAGATCAGCTGTTGTTATACAGTCCAGAAATATATTTGTTTACAAGAAGCACAGCTAGCTGGTGGACACTAATAGGATTAAGTAATAAATAAATGGGAAAAAATACCTCAGTATCAATTTAATAATAACCTGTAGAAAAAGGGGAAGAAAAGTTCTCGTTTTATTTTTCGTAGGCCCTAGGAGGAGGTGGTGTGTGGACTGCCTCTCTTGACTTACGACCATTTTCGTGTTTAATTTATTGATTTGATTTTATTTATTTGTTTTCGTCTTCGTTAAAATCTGCTACAAAGTAATTTAAATCTCGCATAGTAACGGTAATATATTAGTGATAAGATAATTATTGAATTGTTGTTTAAGTACCGTAAAGAGTCGTTCCAGTGCTTGTTTGATAGTTCGCTCGTTAGTTTATTTATTACTTCCAATAAAGGTCACCAAGGTTTTATTTTAGAGTAATAAGATAAATTAGAATATAATTGATATACGTCATTATTCTAACATCAACAACGATTTATACGATAGAGAATTAAAAATAAATAAATTTTGGCGATATGGCAACATGTATGGGGCAGCTGACAGCCACTATCTGACTCGCTGTTCGTCTCCGGGTCGTGATCAAGATGGACGTGTGGATTATTCCTTCATTTTTGACAATTTCCTTACAAACTTGATACTCTTTCGGTGTTATATACTGATATAAGTGGAAGTGTTCGGTGTTGTGAAGTGCTGGAGGACTCGTAACGTGAAGTGTTGTAGTGTTCGGTGTTGTGAAGTGCTGGACGTGAAGTGTTGTGTTAATATATGGGAAATATTGGTTAAAAGGTGAAGTGACCTGACGTGACTCAATGAGATTAGAGGATATTTGTCACTGATGCCAAGTGAAGTGTTATGGGCCCATAACTTGATTGGATTAATGGAAATAAATAGTGTTAACGGAGGTAGTGAACCTAATTGACAATTTCCTTACAAACTTGATACTCTTTCGGTGTTATATACTGATATAAGTGGAAGTGTTCGGTGTTGTGAAGTGCTGGAGGACTCGTAACGTGAAGTGTTGTAGTGTTCGGTGTTGTGAAGTGCTGGACGTGAAGTGTTGTGTTAATATATGGGAAATATTGGTTAAACGGTGAAGTGACCTGACGTGACTCAATGAGATTAGAGGATATTTGTCACTGATGCCAAGTGAAGTGTTATGGGCCCATAACTTGATTGGATTAATGGAAATAAATAGTGTTAACGGAGGTAGTGAACCTAATTGAAGGTTAAAGAAAAATTTACGCGTGGAATCCCCTTTTTCTAGTGAACATTAAAAGTACGACGAGGTACCGTAGTGAATTTTCCAAGTGTCCTTTTTGAAGTGAAGTCAATTAAAACATGTGGGAACTACAAGAGTATTCACCACAGTTAACTACACCAGGACTTGATTCACCCTCCGCCAGGACCTGATTCACCCTCCGCCAGGAATTTAAATTAAGGTATGATTAAAACTTTGGTTTGGTTAGGTATGGTTAGTGTTATGCCATCTATTACAATTGGCACACAGAGCTATTAAAATTGTTATGGGTTAATACGTCTGACTCGCCGCTACCCCTAGCAACAACATCAAATACAATATCATATCAGTACACTTTACATTGAGAAACATTAAGAAAATCTAACATTAAACCTTACCAACACACACAGTAGGTTTAGGTCTGGTTTTGTTGGGGTTTTGACTCGTGTATAACGAAAAACCGTCCCTGCCTATTAGTTTTATGGACATGAAGGTTATGAATGGATAATAATCACAATTTTACATTAGACAAATTTATGATTATCTAAGGACGATGAAACGGGCTGTGATTATGGAATTTTTCGTTGAATTACTATCCTTCCGGCAAACATTAAGAGTCTTTGAGATTTTATTGACCGCTACACCTATGGTTAACGAGTGAGTTTCTTTATAGAAAGTTGATATATTTAACTGAAGGGATGAAGGTCGCCACGGTGGCTGAGGTGTAACCACGGCTTGTTCAACAGAGCGAGTTTCTTCCTCATCCAACTAATTATTAGTTTGGTCTTAAAAACCGGTGTGTGTTGTTAAAGTAATGATTATAACTTACTACAGGGGCACACTTTGAACTCAGTTTTTGTCGATTATTTTTAGAATGTGACTTGAATGTAGCTGTAGTTTAACGGAGTGTTCAGGTGTTTGAGATGAGTAAAAAATGTTCTGGATTTACTGAGGTCACGATATGTAGTCTGTAGGCTGGTCGCTTCGGGGTGGTAAAAGTCTCAGGAAAGCTTTGATATTATCGGAAAACGAATCACGGAGAACAGGTAAATTTTGATATGTATCACTTAGTGTTTTATTTAATTTTAAAATCAAACTTTAACCATTAATGATTTGTGTCAGGTTGTTGGAGAGACGAGGGCACTGGGGCCACCAAGTACTTGTTGTTTATTCTCAGCCTCAATACCAAGCCCGTTAGATACAAGTAACGTAAACAAGATCCATGGACAGTCCCGTAGAGTAATCCATTAGGCACAGTTGTCTTAAGGGTCAAGGCTGTACTTGACCTAAACTAAGAGATAAACAAATGGAATTATTGGATCAAAAGCTCCACCATGTTTACATCTGAGTCAAATGAAAACTGAAATAATTATTATTTTTTACTTAAATTATTAACAATTATTATCTATCAATCAATTATCTTATTACTTATAATAACAAATAATTTCTAATTAATTAATGACTACATTTATTAGATATTAACTACAACGCTTACTTGATCATAATAACAAAGGGACCAATTATATAAACGTATTTTTCAATTAAATTGTCTTATTTTTTAAAGTAAGTTTTTTCTGTTATGTTCTTAAGATGTCTGCGTATTTGTGACTGAATTTATTGACGATGAATTGAAACACATTCGTTCCATTGCACAGAAACTTGGGTATCCTTCTGTGTTTGTTGATCGTTGTTTTAAAAGGGCTAAATAATCCTTTCATTCCTCTCAAACCCGACAAATTCCTACACTTAAGAATATTCTGACTCTGCCCTATCGTAATGAATTTGTCCCGTTAGTTCGGTCCCTAAAGCTGCCAAATATTAATGTTGTTTTCATGTATGACTCAACCATTACCAATATGTTAATAAGAAATAGCAAGTGTAATAGCAAATGTAATTGTAATTATGTAGGACAGACAGGAAAAACACTGCAGCTCAGAATCAAACAACACCTTAGCAGTGCCCTGTTGGTTCATGTTAGGAGTAATAATCATCCCATTACTTGGGGAAAAAAGCTTAGAAGTATTCAAATCATCTTGTGTCACAGGAAGACTTCTGGTTGAAGCTAGTTTGATTAAGGAATTAAAATCAATAAACCTTAGTGATGGTCACTTCAAAACTGATAATATGTTACATAAATGTATCTGTACACCCTCCTACACATCCCTACACCCTCCTACACATCCCTATCCATCCTTACACACCTTCGGCACCCTCTTTACACCTTCCTACACATCTCTACACCCTCCTACACATCCCTATCCATCCTTACACATCTTCAGCACACCCTTTACACCCTCCTACACATCTCTACACCCTCCTACAGATTTAAAGAATTTTTAAAACTAGCTTTAAATGATTGTTTGTTTTTATTTAATAACAAAGCTTTAAACAATGTGATGGTGTTGCTATGGGTTCACCTTTAGGTCCCACGTTGGCCAACGCTTTCCTCTGTCACCACGAGAAGCTTTGGCTTCCCGAATGTCCCCCCAATTTAAGCCTTTGTTCTATCGTCGGTTTGTTGATGACACTTTTTTAATTTTCAGATCAATTGATCACGTCCCTATGTTCCTAAATTATTTAAATTCGAAACATGGCAACATCAAATTTACTTGTGAATTGGAAAAGGAAAATATTCTTTCATTCCTTGATGTTAATATCCACCGTCTTCATAACAGTTTCGAGACAGCCTTATACAGAAATCAACTTTCACTGGTTTGAGTTCAAAATTTTCATTTTTTATTCCTCTTCATTACAAAGATAATCTAGTACGTACTCTTACCAACAGAGCCTTCAATATCTGTTCAAGCTATTTCCACTTGGACATTGAACTAAAATACATAAAGTAACTACTCTTTAATAATGGCTTCCCTAAGAGATTTACAGACACTTACATTGGCAAAACCCTAATTAGGTTTTTTAGTCCCACACAGCCTCAAATACACACTGTCCCTAAATATTCTATCTCACCATCCCGTACACAGGCCCACTCAGTTTCACCCTTAGAAATAAACTTAAGAAGCTTTTCAATGAATTCTATCCACAAATTTCTCTTAGACTAGTCTTTAAAACCCAGAGTTCAATTAAGAAATTCTTTAAAATTAAAGACACCATACCCACATACCTGCAATCCTCAGTCGTTTATCAATTTACGTGTGCTAGCTGTAGGGCAGCATATATAGGTAAAACTAAAGACATTTGATAACTTTTGGATAGATTTAGATTTGCCTCAAGCAGTTTTCATGATTTTTTTTGTCCATCACCATATTTGTATTTTATTCATCAAAGGAAATGTACTGTTGAATAAAGAGAAGAAAACAGCGATATATGCCTCTTGGGTGAGACTCGATAGTGACTGAGTTAATACATTACATTGTTTAATACATCAATAAAATTGTTTCAGTTAGCCTTACCACTACCTCGGCAACCACAACATAATTGTGTTTTGTAATCCTTATTATGTAGAGATGTTAAATATTGGTTGTGTTAGTACTATGATTCATAAAGCAGCCTGTTTAATGGACGCACATACATTCTATATCTAATACAATATTTTCTTTTTCAGAAATGGTTAAGGTAAATGCAAGTTACCTGTTTGAGCTTAGCTGATTAACGTAACATCCAGAATTAAATGTCATCATTATTATTATTAGTATTATTTTTAATTTGAGTTTCTAGAGTATTACAGGTCCATAAACCACATATTTGTGATTTGTTGACCCATGAGCCTTGATGTGTCAGGGGAGGATATTAGATGTTCTCTGTAGTGTACTAACACCTGCCCCGCCAGTGCTGGAAACGTATAACGGTGCCAACTTCAGGTAGTGAGACACACTGAGGCTTATTACAGTAAAATGTTCAGCTTTAGGGATCAGTTCTACTAACAAGGTCTGTGTTGTGTTGTAGTCGACACAGATGAGTAGTATTTTTATGTCACTTTACCTCAAGATGCAAAGAAGACAAAGTGAAGAAACAGTCCTTTTCTTCAACCATCATCAAACTTTGTTGCTGAGACTCTACCTCCGCCTAACACACATAAGGTAAATTAGTTGTTTTGTGTTTACATAACTGAAGGGTGAAGCATTATATTCAATTGAATAGAAAAAATATTTGCTGAGAAACGACAACAGTTGTCTCCCCTAGTTACATGGCGGTCAGCGTTTTATCGGTACATGCACTCGATCTATTAACTCAGTTTAAATTAAGTTTTCCAATATTTTTGAGACTTTGTGACACCAAATACTAGTCGAGAAGTGATTGGCAGTACGATTTATTCATCTAGGACCATTATTTGACTTCATTGCGGCTACATTTGGGTAATTAGTCGGACCGCTTTTTTATATATGTCTACATTACATGTCCCACCTGTGCCAGACATCTGCGTCATGACACTTGTATAGCAAAACTTTCCCTATAATTATAACATATACAAATCAACAAACGTTCATATCATGTGATCTTTAATTTAGGGATGGTGAATCGGCTGCTTGTCCAATTAACCAGTCCTTTCACACATATTTATATTTGGGTTTTAAGTAACGAAACCCAAACGGTAGTTCCTTTGTTTTATTATAAAAGGTTGTAGATATAATTCCTGAGTGTATATCAACCGTAAGTCTCACTGTCTAGGAGTGAATGAGAAAGGGACGGCGTTTATGTACGATAAACGTTAGGTCACGTCCTTACGATACGAGTTGAGGCGAGTTACTGAAGCTTAAGGGCATCGCAGTGCGTGCTTACAGAAATGCTGAGCTATGGGTCTCGCCCTCTTGGGTGAGTTGCCCGCTCACGTGTCCATATCATGTCTCACTCATAGACAGTGGCAAGTTACAGGGGGTGAATCTGAATATAATATCAGATGTATTGACCCATTTATATAATACGTTCTGTTGATGAGACAGGGGCCTATTACAATGGGTCCAGCTAGCAGAAAATGGGAAATTGTCCAGTGTGACGAAGAAGGTCGATATAGGGTGGTTGAAGGAGGCGTGTGTTGAAGGTGGATATCGAGTGAGGATTTGTATTAGCTTTTAATTATTACGTTGATGTGTGTTTAAGGTGTAGTATCTTGGGTTATTTAATGGGAGAATTAAGAGTCACACGGTCTGTCTGGCTGGCTCTTTATTCTCTGTTCTCGGTCACATCGTGCCTAACACATTTCGTAAGAAGTAATATAATATATAATATATACATTCAATAAATGCAGCATATAAACATACATATATATAACATAAGGTTACAAGTTTAGTTACCAACCTTGAATCGGCTGCTCGTCCAATTAACCAGTCCGTTCACACATATTTATATAAATTTATATAATTTATTTTTTATTTTTTTATATTAAATTTTTTTTTGTTATAAAAATATTTTTTTTATATAAATGTTTTTTATATCAAATTTCTGTTTATTTTTTTTATAAAAAAATAAATTTTTTTTTTATAAATTTTTTTTTATATATAAATTTTTTTTTATATAAAATATTTTTTTTATATATAAAATTTTTTTTTATATATAAAAATAATTTTTTTTTATATAAAATTTTTTTATTTTTTTTATATAAATTTTTTTTTATATAAAAATATTTTTTTATATAATTTTGTTTTATAATTTTTTTTTTATAAAATTTTTTTTATATAAAAATATTTTTTTTATATCAAATTTTTTTTTTATATATAAAAATATTTTTTTTTTATATATAAATTTTTTTTTATAGTTTTTTTTATATAAAAATGTTTATTATTTTTTTTTATATAAAAATAGTTTTTTTATATAATTTTTTTTTATATAAAAATATTTTTTTTTATATAAATATATTTTTTTTTATATAATTTTTTTTTTTTTTTATATAAAATTTTTTTTTATTATTTTTTTATTTAAAATATACGGCAAAGAGAGCATATACCAGGTCATGACGTTAGTATCTGCAGGCTGAGATAGAGAGATACCTTAAATTTATAATACATGAATTTTTACCGAGAGTAAGTGAAACGTGGCTGCCACCCACCGTAGACTTTTTCACGCTCTGAGTCCCGTGTGTAGCGACTGATAGATCTTCACTGAAAGTAAACTTAATGTCCCTCTATTAGAAATGTTTTTGTGTGATATTTATTTTTTATACCATATCTATATTATCTGAGACATAATTCATAAAAGTCCTAAGCTCCATCACCAGTTATATAATAAATAAATGTCACAGGAAGTTGTGATGTTCCACACAATTGTCAGTATCACTCATGAAGATTATAGTGAAGTGTTGGTGAAGTTATGTTTTATATAATTTGTGTACTTTACCTGTCCAATTATACCTTATTATAACCATCCCTCACATGTAAACAGGCTGATTAAACATATCTTGAAAACATTAAAGCGATAGATACGTGTAATGAAGAGGCTTGTCTGTGTACAGGTATTGTCACTACTCTCATGGGACATAGTTTAGATGATAATTAACAGTATTGAAACACTTTCCTTTGTGCTTAGCTTTTTTTTCCACTTTAATCCCCAAAATATCTTCATATTCTTTCACGGTTCCTTATTTGTTTCATTTACTCTTCCTCCATATCACTTTCATTTACCCTTAGCGATGTCCTTTGGTATGTCACGATTCTCTCTCTTCCAGCCACGACGTTTACCTCCTCGTCTCCACGCAGTCGGTCACTTACACCGCTGCCGTTAATCACACGTAAGGCAATCGTTGCCATTTTTCTTTTTTGCCACTCTGCTGTTGTTAATCTTTTGTGAGGGGATTCTTGATATTTTTCGTTTTTGCCTCACTGCTGCTGCAGTTAATCACACGTAAGGCAATTGTTACCATTTTTCGTTTTTGCCACACCGGTGCCGTTAATCACACGTAAGGCAATTGTTGCCATTTTTTGTTTCAACAACACAGCTGCCGTTAATCACACGTAAGGCAATTGTTGCCATTTTTTGTTTCAAAAACACAGCTGCCGTTAATCACACGTAAGGCAATTGTTGCCATTTTTTGTCTTTGTCCCTCTGGTGCCATTAATCACATGTGATACTCGATCAGGGGACTTTGTTATACTCGATCGGGGGATTTTGTTTTACTCGATCGGGGGACTTTGTTATACTCGATGAGGGGACTTTGTTATACTGGATCAGCGGGTTTTATTATACCGGATCTGCGGGTTTTATTATACTAGATCAGGGGCCTTTGTTTTGCTCGATCAGGGGACTTTGTTATATTCGATGAGGGGACTTTGTTATATTTGATTAGGGGGCTTTGATATACTCAATTAGGGGACTTTGTTATACTCGATGAGGGGGCTTTGTTATACTAGATCAGTGGCCTTTGTTTTGCTCGATCAGGGGACTTTGTTATATTCGATGAGGGGACTTTGTTATATTTGATTAGGGGGCTTTGATATACTCAATTAGGGGACTTTGTTATACTCGATGAGGGGGCTTTGTTATACTAGATCAGGGGACTTTGTTATACTAGATCAGTGGCCTTTGTTTTGCTCGATCAGGGGACTTTGTTATATTCGATGAGGGGACTTTGTTATATTCGATCAGGGGGCTTTAATATACTCTATCAGGGGACTTTGTTATACCCGATGAGGGGCCTGTTATACTAGATCAATGTAATTTTGTTATACTAGATCAGGGACTTTGTTATACCTAATGAGGGACTTTGGTTATACTAGATCAGGGACTTTGTTATACTAGATCAGGGGACTTTGTTATACTAGATCAGGGACTTTGATATACTAGATCAGGGGACTTTGTTATACTAGATCAGGGGACTTTGTTATATTAGATTAGGGGACTTTGTTATACTCAATGAGGGGACTTTGTTATACTAGATCAGGGGACTTTGTTATACTCGATCAGGGGACTTTGTTATACTAGATCAGGGGATTTTGTTATACTAGATCAGGGGACTTTGTTATACTAGATCAGGGGACTTGGTTATACTAGATCAGGGGACTTTGTTATACTAGATCAGGGACTCTTTGCTTATACCAGATCAGGGACTTTTGTTATACTAGATCAGGTTCTGTTATACTCAGATCAGGGGACTTTTATATACCTGATCAGGGACTTTGTTATACTAGATCAGGGACTTTGTTATACTAGATCAGGACTTTGTTATACTAGATCAGGGACTTATATACTAGATCAGGAATTTGCTTATACTCAGATCAGGGGACTCTTTGCTATACTAGATCAGGGGACTTTGTCATACTCAGATCAGGGACTTTATACTAGGATCAGGGACTTTGCTATACTAGACTGAAATCTCTGTGATACTAGACTAGGGATGCTTAGTTATACTCAGATCAGGGACTTTGTTAATTTCGATCAGGGACTTTTATACTAGATCAGGGACTTTGTTATACTAGATCAGGGACTTTGTTATACTAGATCAGGGGATGTTGTTATACTAGATCAGGTGACTTTGTTATACTAGATCAGGGGACTTTGTTATACTAGATCAGGGGATGTTGTTATACTAGATCAGGGGACTTTGTTATACTCGATCAGGGGACGTTGTTATACTAGATTAGGGGACTTTGTTATACTCGATCAGGGGACTTTGTTATACTCGTTCATGGGTTTTTATTATACTAGATCAGGGGACTTTGTTATACTCGATCAGGGGACTTTGTTATATTAGATTAGGGGACTTTGTTATACTCGATCAGGGGACTTTGTTATACTAGATCAGGGGTTTTTATTATACTAGATCAGGGGACTTTGTTATACTCGTTCAGGGGTTTTTATTATACTAGATCAGGGGACTTTGTTATATTAGATTAGGGGACTTTGTTATACTCGATCAGGGGACTTTGTTATACTAGATCAGGGTTTTTTATTATACTAGATCAGGGACTTTGTTATACTCGATTAGGGGACTTTGTTATACTCGATCAGGGGACTTTATTATACTCGATCAGGGGACTTTGTTATACTCGATTAGGGGACTTTGTTATATTAGATTAGGGGA
>NW_024755647.1:0-16472 GCF_018991925.1 Homarus americanus
TGCAGAACCTGAGAGCCGTTGTGAGCCACCTAGAATGTGAGACTGGACCTATCTGCAGGTAAGCAAGTCTATCAGGCATGACCCCAGTTTTGATGACACTGCAAATCATGTAACCATAGTACTGGTCAGTACTCAGGTCGTCAATGACAGTATGTGCAAGCTCAACGAGTGGAGGGCCAACTGTGATTTTTTCAAAGCTCGGATTTATTTCTAACTCAGTGGCAGAGTCCAGCATCTTGCCAAGAAGACCAGACCATCTGTTGTTTGAAAGAGTCTTGCCATCCAGCTCCTGGATCAGATGTCTGAGTGGCAACTCGTTGGTGTGGAGGTCACAAACAATCCAGACCAGCTTCCTCCCAATCTTACGCTCTATCCACTGTATGACCCCCCCCCTTGCCACCCTGTGTTCGTGTTAGTGCTGTCCCCTCCAATGGCCTGCAGGGTTTGGTCTACGTTCCTCTCTCTGAGCCAGTTCACAATGTTATCTGCCACTATCTCAGCTGGTTTCCTGATGTCATCTTTCTCTGGAGTGAAATGCCACAAATACTTCCCTCCTGGTTCACTGCAGCAGGGTAATTGTTCCTCCTTCACCGCGGCAGGAACAACTTGTCAGAATCTCCAACTTTCATGAACACTTTGAGTGTCATCCCTTCTCCCATCAAAGAACAAACAATTGATTCCATTTTCTCTTATTCCCTTATCAAACTCCTCTTCTAGGTTACTGACAAGTTTCTCCTGAGCTCTCCTTACTTTGTTATGATCTATCACCAGGTGAACATCATCAGGTGTTATCAAACCACCGTCAATCCAGGCAGCTGTTGCTATCTCTGCAGTTTCTCTGAGACCAGTGTGGTGTCGCATGCTGGCCAGAGCTATGCTCAGGATATCTTTCCTATTTCGAATCTTATGCCTGGAAGGTTTGGGATCATTATTTTCTGGGTTAGGGACAAAGTGCCATTCTCCTGGTCAGCACTCGGATAAGCCATGAAATCATTAAACTCTGAATCAACGGCTCAAAATCCATCGGCCTTTTTTACCTTTCACCCTGGGCCTTCTCAAGTCTCTCTTTTCCTCCAGCAACTCTTCTCCTCTTCTACTGTCTCTCTGTGGCAGCCTCCTGTCTCTTGGACTCGGAATATCTTGGCTCTAGAAATCACTTAGAGAGCTGCTGCCCAGTCTTCTCTCTCTGTGCTTTGACAAATGCCAGTTCGATCACAGAATCTTCAGTTCACTTGCGATACAGGAGATGTGGGCCTCGGATTTACAGTCACGATCGCATCCAAACTCAGAACAGAGAACAATTGGGCACTTGCAAGTAATTATGTCAAATAACTGGTCCAGTTGCTTGGCAAAGCTGTCCTTAACTGCAAGTTTTCCTCTCCCAAGAGAGATATCTCTTGCCTTTTCCCAACTGGCTAGCAGTTTCTCACTAATCTTCTTCTGACTTGTTATGAATGGAGGCTTGAACTGAGCGTTAGCCAGAGTGTACTGCGCCAAGACAGCTTTGGTCATATCACTGGCAATGTCTTTGTTTGTGTAAATTCTTTGGTTCTTTTCACTGATTTGCCTGATTAAAACACCGTATCTCAAAGCATCTCTCAATGTAGGCAACTCCGACTTCAGGAGCTCTCTCCCAGACCCAAGATAGTGACTGAGATGGCTGGATTTTTGGTTCCTCGTCCTGACACAAGCAGCCATCGCAAATATTATCAACTTATAAATGCATCAGAATCTGAAACAGAAAAAAATATTGTTAGTTGGGTTGTTAAAGAATGAAGTCAGAAAGCAATGTTCACTATTTAATTGTAATGCACTAATGCAGCTGTACGTTAGATTTTCGATAAATTTCACGCTAAAATTTACCGAGCAAAAGGTTGCAAAATATTGAAACTGAAATTATTTTCTGTTTATATACACTAAAATCTACCAAAAAAGTGATGGGCCATTAGTTTTAGCTGATCTTCCCTCCTATGACACACCCTATTGTAGTAATAATGATGTTGATGATAGTGGTAGTGAGATGGTTGACGTGGTAGTAGTAGTAGCCCGTGTGGACGTCAGTGCTCGAGGATTCTGGACGCGGGGACAGCGAGCTTTCTTCGACATCAGGATTTTTGATCCCATGGCCGCTTGTCACCGTAACCTAGCTCTCGATGCTGCACATAGGAGGAACGAGAACGACAAGATAAGGGCATATGGGGAGAGAATCCAAAACGTTGATCAAGGCAGCTTCACTCCTCTAGTGTTCACAACCTCTGGTGGGATGGGACCAAGTGCAAGATGTTTCTACGCCAGACTCGCGGAGGTGATCTCCGAACAGAAGCAGCAGCCCAGAAGTTTCGTTACAGCCTGGATGAGATGTCGACTGTCTTCTCTCTCCTTCGGTCGGCTTTGCTCTGCCTCAGGGGAACGAGAGCTTCTGCCCCTACTCCGTCAACTGCTGCAGATATCGACTATGAGGCTACAGTCACCGAATGCCGCATGATCTGCGGCTCAACTAATTTAACACAGATAGGATAGTTGCTTATGTATTAGGATATTTAATATTAAGGTAAATAAATGGTGGCGAAGGTGTGGCTATTGGGGGAGGCTGGAGGCCACGTTTAAGTAGTAGTAGTAGTAGTAGTAGTAGCGGTGGTGGTGATAGATGCTGGGTCACATGCTCACGCTGGCTGCACTTCTCCAGAATATTCCATCTTATTTTATAGCGTCCGACCCGGCATATTGCATTGAGGGGAAAACATGACGTTGTACCAAGAACCCCCATACGATTTTATATATAGTATATATGCATAAGTCTACATATATACATACATATATACATACATACTCTAGGGATTCATTATTCTAAAGGGATTAATAGAATATATACGATTATTTTGCTAACTATAACCCAACTAAAATATTGATATAAAAAATGGCAAGTATCAGACACACAAAAACTCGAATGTTTTTCATGCAACAAAATCATCCAGGAAAAAAGGACAAAGATCATACATATAAAAGCCTAGGAAGTGATGACAGATGGACGAGTAGAGGCGATGTGTGGAGCCCAAAACAGGCGATGACCTAAATTTCTTCGGCATTGGGGGTAGGGGAGAGGGGGGTGGGGGGTGGGGGTGTCACTGTATGGGAAAGTGTCGGACTTATTCATACAGACGGATGGACTATTTCATATGTGTGTGTGTGTGCTCGTGTACGTGCCTGTTGTGTATGTATGCCATCCTGCACGCGTGTCTGCGAGTCTGTCGGAGTAGGAAGTGCTTGTACCGTGTTGTGCCACTCACCACTAAGGTTGGAGGTTAGGTTAGGTTAGGTTAGGTTAGATTAGGTTAGGTTAGGTTAGGTTACAGTGTTTGTCTTTGTCTTTCTTTGTTTCCTTCTTGCTGAGTGTCAAAGAAAATACAGTGTTACTTCACTATATCGCTTTTGATAAATTATTATTTATTATTACTTACTACTTATTTGCCTATTGTTACTTTATTGTCAGTTCGGGTAAATTCACCCCACACACACACACACACACACACACACACACACACACACACACACACACACACCACACGTCAGTGAAGTTGTCAAATCCTCCAGTTTCCGTCTCCACCTCCTCCGCCGACTCAAGTCCCTCGGAGTTCCTGCACACGAGCTCCTCAGTGTTTACACAACATTCATACTTCCCAAGCTCACCTATGCCTCCCCCACCTGGTCTTCCTCCCTAAATGCCACACAACGTAAACACTTAGAAAAAGTGCAAAAGAGGGCATGCAAGATTATTCTCTCCCCTTCCTACTCCACATATCAAGAAGCGCTCAACACACTGACCCTTTCGGCTCTCACTGACCATCACCACGACCTCATCTGCAAATTTGGTAAGAAGCTTCTACACCATCCTCGACACCGGCTCCTACTACCACCTGAGATCCCTAGCCCGAGAATTGCTGTTCGACACCACAACCGCATCCAGCCCATATGTGCACGAACTGATCGCTATAAGAACAGCCCAGTCCCAACCATTGTAAAAATTATCAATAACTTGTAATAAACCAGTGTATTCACTCCCAGTAAACACTACTCCTTGCACTGTCACTATGTTGAAATGAACTGTAGTTTGAGCTTTTCCCCATCTAGTTATTATATGTCTTATTTGTGTCACTTATGTTACTTGTATATTATTTGTAATTCGAAACCCATTCCCCAAATATGTAACTGTATATTTTCAGCCTTCTGGCTGCCAAGCTCTTTCAATAAACCGTTAATTATTATTATTATTATTATTACATACATATTGGTTAATCGATTATGTTCTTCGAAATGTTTGTCTGTATAATTATAGAGTCTCATTTCGAAGCATTTGGAGGGTTCACTTCAGACGTCAAATTTAATAATTTGGTTTTATATCGTAAATCGAGGCCAACTTGTTGTAATATCTCCAAGAACTGAGGAATAAACTGAAAATTTTCGTAATATTCATTCTTTTAACAATGCATTGGCTATTAAATGAAGAGTATTCCCTTGCTGAGTTGATGTTTTGCTGTTCAGAACAAAAAAAGATTACTTAGGTGTCGGTGAAGCACTAGAATATAATTATTTATCAGTATTATATCTAAAAAAAATGTAGAATTAGACCCAGCATCAACAAAGAGATTACCTTTGTGTTAAAAATACCCGGAGGCTCTAAATTAATGTTTACAAATACGAGAAACTGGTTTGAGCATTTGTCAGTAAGCTCAGCAGTGAACAGGATAGGTAGTAAGTCCTCACTGTTCTTCTTGACCAAGTAGTGTATTACAAAAACCGAGGGTGTTGTAGTGAGCTGAGCGAGAACTGTGGTGGCGTGAATGTAGTTGCAAGCTGTAGATGTATCCCAGTTTGGACTTTGTTTACTGAGTGAAAATTAAAATTAGATCTCATAATATATTAAGAGCAACCCAGACACTGTATACTAAACCTCTGTAAGTACACGATGAGGCACACCATACGCGGGGCTGGACACGCATACCATCACTTCGTAGTTGTAAGGTTAGATACTCCTTCACAGCTGGGTAGACTGTGAGTGCCCCCGCCCCCTCAGTACACAGTAGCAACCCTAACGACAGAAGGCGAGCGTAATATCCACCCGGTCACCGCACCCCATGCTTACAGAGTAGAACATTAGATTATTTAACGCAGTACTCAGTCCAGTATATATGTGGTTCACGAAGACACGGTAACCTCGACCGTATGAAGTGTGTGAGGCAGGGAACAAGGACTGAACGTCGTCATCTGCTATTTGGTGTATTAGTCTTTGTCCCATCTAGAGAGTACAATGTTAAGACGGACGGCCCCGGCTCCAGGAAGAGGGTTAATAACATTTATCACACCAGGTTGTGCGGTATTATGTCTGCAATGAGCCAGACACGACACAAGGTATGAATTTGGCCGTCAGAAGTTGATGTGTTCCTTGAGGGAGCGAATCATACAAGTGACTGACCCAATATTCAGACCAACAAGTGCGTACATTAAAGGTAACGCCCTCAGTACGGTAATGCAGTGGACCGGCTAACAGAGAACAAGGTATAAATTAAGTTGTCAGAGGGAGTAGGAGTGTGATGTTGGGGAAGAGGGGGGGGGGGTGGCTGGCGGACACCACACTAGCACCACACCAACATCACACCAACACCACACCAACACCATCATACCAAACCAAGGACGGCGGGGAAGGGACGAGAGGAACCAATATCACCGCCATTGTTTTACACGCTCAGTATACTTGTGACACACCTGACCAGGTAAGAAAGCTTCAGGAAACTAATTATACCGAAACTGGTCTCCTTGCAATATGTGTGTGAAGATATTATTGGTGTAGTTTATTGGGTCAGTTCGTTTAATGGTGCGCAGATATTATTGGTGTAGTTATTAGGTCAGTTCGTTTAATGGTGCGCTCTCTGGTTGTAAACAGCTTGTGTGGCGGCAGGTTTTAATAGCGGTGTTTGCCAGCGAGGTGAAATAAAAGTTACTGTTACAACATAATAAATGAACTCGACTGTATAATAGTGAGCCAACGGTGAAATGTGGTATTATTGTTATAGAAATGTAATATACACAAACGTACACACACGCGCATACACACACGCGCACACACACACAGCCACTACAGAGAACATTCCCAATAAGCATACACACTCTACCTCTCAGTTCTGTGTGCGTTGTACGGAAAACAAACCACCAAACAGACAACACATAAATGACTACGTTATTGCCTCCTGTGGAAGATAATGACCCCAGAGGCCACACTGTCGAGGTCCGCAACCCCGCTATCATGACCCCGTGACCTTTGACCCCCCAGAGTAATAATGTAGATGATTAAATTACAAATGAAAACCATATGATGATGACTCGTTTACTTAATCTGTATCACCTGTTGATTAGTCATCCTAGCTTATTTCACCTGATGATAAAACACCTTAACGTTACCTGAGGAGGTTAGGTTAGGTTAGATTAGATTGTTTAATCTTAAGGTGATATAAGCTTGGGGGTAATCTTTAGGTTACCTGTCATACTATATCACCAAGCAGACACACAGACAGACAGACAGACAGACATCCAACCATACAAACCGTCTCGGAAGATCAATTTCCTTGCCAAGTCCGGCCTCTCGTTCACGTGAGTGAGAAAAGGAAAGATCACAAAGGAACTATGTGCCGAATATTGATTATCATTACACTGGGCGTCCGAGTGTGTGTGTATGTGTGTGTGTGTGTGTGTGTGCGTGTGTGTGTGTGTTTGTGTGTCACCAAAACTACTCTCACGACAAAGCATTTATCTCTTCTCCATTTAATGCCACAAGAACAATACAAAAGGTGTCTCTCTTAGTATCATGATGGGATTGATTTTTATTCCAAATTTATACGCGTCAGGATATTAATTCATTTATATCGTCTATTTTAATGTCAAGAAGATAATAATGTTCATGTCTGTTGCTGCTGTTCTTGTTCTCAAGGTCAGAAGTTAAAAGTGGTGAATATGTAGCATTGGTTGGTGTCGTTTATATGAGGGAGCATATAAAAGGGAGTATATTGAAGGGAGCATATTGAAGGGAGAATGTGTTTACTGGGTTGTGAGGGAGGGAGGGAGGAAGGGTGAAAGATGGCGAGAGTCAGATGGAGATAATGACAGACAGGACGTAGAGTTGGAGGTAGGTGGCGAGAGAGAGAGAGGGGGGTGTTGGGGTGAGAATCAGGAGGTAGTGGCAGGGTGAGGTGGTAGGTAGTGGCAGCTGGTTGAGAGACTCCACCTGTCCCCCGCGGCACACCAGCTGTCCCTCACCGTCACCACCTCACTCAATATCATAACAAACAACACCAAATTAGGAAAACCATTAAGGATGGCCTAACAGGAGACTATGTATATGTGTGCATTAGAAGGATTTTTTTTTTCATCCTCACATGGGCATTTTTTTCGTTTTTTGTTTTTTTTTGATTAGACGCATTTTTTATGGGTTAATGGTCAGTGAGATGTGAAGTGAACTAGTCTGCTCTCTTGACTTACCTCTAAGTGATCTAAATTATACGTATATAAAGAAACATCAATCTATTATGAAAGGGCCAGGTAAATAAAGATCGTTTCCTGTGTGTATGTGTGTGTGAGTGTGTGTGTAAGCAATAATAAATAAATAATAATAATTGACGGTTTATTGAAAAAGTTCTGCAGCCCGAAGGCTGAAAATATACATTGGACATAAATGACTTATTACATACATTGGTGGTTTAACAAAAGCCTTCATTAGAGAAAGGTAAAGGAACATACAGTGAACATATAGATTATTGTAGGTGTTGAACAGCAAAAACGTAGTGTAGTAACTCCCTCCCAGATGGTGTTAGGAGGAACCTCACGTGGTGTAGTAGTTCCCTCACAGATGGTGTTATGAGGGGCCTCACAGTGGTGTACGTGGTGTAGTATCCCTCACAGATGGTGTTATGAGGCTCACGTGGTGTAGTAATTCCCTCACAGATGGTGTTATGAGGGGCCTCACGTGGTGTAGTAATCCCTCACAGATGGTGTTATGAGGGGCCTCACGTGGTGTAGTAATTCCCTCACAGATGGTGTTATGAGGCCTCACGTGGTGTAATAATTCCCTCACAGATGGTGTTATGAGGGGCCTCACGTGGTGTAGTAATTCCCTCACAGATGGTGTTATGAGGGGCCTCACGTGGTGTAGTAATTCCCTCACAGATGGTGTTATGATGGTGTTACCTCACGTGGTGTAGTAATTCCTCACAGATGGTGTTATGAGGGGCCTCACGTGGTGTAGTAATTCCCTCACAGATGGTGTTATGAGGGGCCTCACGTGGTGTAGTAATTCCCTCACAGATGGTGTTATGAGGGGCCTCATGGTGGTCATGTGGTGTAGTAATTCCCTCACAGATGGTGTTATGAGGGGCCTCACGTGGTGTAGTAATTCCCTCACAGATGGTGTTATATGAGTGAGGTGTGGTTCCAGGCCTTCCTATCGTAGACGGATTAACACATCGCTGGTTGTTGGGTCTCACGGGCCGTTATCACTGGGTACCTGGGACCTCACTGTGTGAAGAAGGTTAACTTGGGTACTACTGTTACTGTTGAGTTGTTCTCACTGACTTAAGCACTGTTCACCACTGTTCACCTCTGTTTAACACTGGTTCCATTCCTTTCCTAAATGAAATAGTAACTTCTGGCGAGAACATGTTGATATTCCGGTGGGGAGGAGGGTTCAGGGGAGGGAGTTGGTATGGGCCAACATAACAGTTGACCTGGCTGCTCCGAGAGTAGTGTGTGTGTGTGTGTGTGTGTGTGTGTGTGTGTGTGTGTGTGTGTGTGTGTGTGTTAGTACTCTGACGTGTTCACTTAATAACTTGTCCCTCAACAACGTCGATAAACAAGGGAGTAAATTTGTAGTTTATTTATAACTTGGTAGTGTACCCTCCTCCCCATGGCACTGATCGTCACAAAAGTTTTAGGTACACTTGTAGAAACACCGATACACACACTCACATAAACAGACACACACACTCACATAAATTGACACACACACACACACACACACACACTCACATAAACAGACATACACACTCACATAAACATACAGGCACACATACACACACACAAAGACTGAATACACCTAGTAATATCAAAACCCTCTTGTCATCCACCTACACTCCCTGAGATAAGAAGAGATAAAAGACAGACACACAAACGGAGATCCAACAACAAAAAAATTAACTCCTTGGATACAAAAAGGTTGGATAGCTCTTTCTTCCTCCACAGCCTTCCACAAAGACGAGAGAAGAAGGCAAAGGGAGTGTGGACCGTTTCTTCCAAGTCACAGAATACTTGAAACTTCCTCAGAGGGGCATGGTGGTGTTCTCGAGAGCTGAGGGCCTGGAGGGAAGGACTCTTACAGATGGTCAAAATAACCGCGAGTGGACCACCGTGTCTCATGCTTGGTCATGTGAGGGAAGTGAGCATCCTACAGATTGAGTCACGAACTATATCTTCTCTTCTGAGGCACCAAGTTGAGTGTCATGGTAGGATGGAGTATTTTAGAACATCATCAAGATATTCTAATGTGGCGTCTGAGATCCATCTTGGCCACTGTTTAAACAACAAATCGCGCATAGAAGCACCGAAATGAGGATAACATTACACAAACACCTGAGAGTTGAAAGAGTGATACCTAAAGGGGGAGGGAAGAGTCTCCCCAAGGGCCACACCACAACCCACGGGAGGACCACTGTAATCTTTGGCCACAACAGGAACAAAGAACTATTCAACAACACCTCAAACGTAGACTGCTTTGACCTTCATTTTCTTTTGGTTTTGTATTGTCTGGTTGAAAACTCTAAGTCTACCTTCAGGATAAAACACACACACACACACACACACACACACACACACACACACACACACAGACCACCATCATGCTTCATCTTTATGACCAGTTAAACCAAGCACCTTCTTCAGAGGCACCAAGGATGCATCACACAAGCTCTTAAGGTATGTCGGGATACTTGAAGGGGGTCTCTAAGGCCTGTCGGGATACTTGAAGGGGGGGAAGATCTGTCGGGATACTTGAAAGGGAGTCTCTAACATATATCTTCACCACATCACAAAAAGATTCAATATCAAATCTAGCCAAGAATAAAGAGACGTTGCATGGTGTCGTGTACTTAATGGGTGCTGGCTATTCCGCTGGGAGAACGTCTTTACACGCAGTCTGCAGTTAATTGCATGATTTTTTCTCTTCCCTCCTGGTCTAAGTGGTCTCAGTTCTTGCGTGTGTTTAATTATTTGCTTGTGGGTTTACATGTAGTCCATTGCAGCGTTTCCTCCAGGGTATATATATTTCCTACGCTTTTTAGTGTACATTAAATTAGCCTTGTCTTCATCCTAGAGTCTATTATTCAGGTAAGTAATAATGTAATCACTGAGTCAGGTGTATAGTTGTGCATTAGTGTATTTTCCATTACAGGTATTTTAGTGTATGTTTAATTGCCTACACCTACTTAATGACCTCCCCCTCCCCTTTCCAGTGTATATTTGATTACCTTCGTTCATTTAATTACCTGGGTATATTTAATTACCTGGATATTCTAACGATCTAATCACCTACCTTTGTATATCTGTTTACCTGTGTATATTTGATTAACCTGGATATTCTAACAACTTAATCACGTGTTATCTAGGATATATCTAATTGACTGTATATACTTAATTATCAAGGCAACCTAATAATATATAATTCTCTCTCATCTACTGGAATTAATTGTAGTCAAAACTTTACCAACTTCATTATTACACTTATTAAAACTTGGTACAAATTGTGTGACTGTTCTGGTACAACTATATTTCCTGATTCTTGTCATAAAATATATTTCGGTCGATTTATTTATTTAGTCAGACTTTCATTTGTTTATTCGTGTCTATTTTTGGGGAAATTTTATATTCTGAATAAAAGATAAAAATGACTCAATAAATATTACAAGGATTTATAATAGATTAATTCATTTTACAACAAATACGAACTTGTTGTCAAAACGAAGAATGACAAATGATTCCTTAGTATAGAAAACGAATAAATAAAAAAAAATAAAAAATCTAGTTAACAGATTAAAAACACATTTCCTGGTCTGTCACTGAATATATATATCTACATTTAATCAAGAAATGTTTATAACAAATCTGAAAATTAAGTAATATGCACATTATTCCCTCCAAAGAGTATCAATATAATTTTGTGGTAGAAAATACGACACAACGGGCGAAGGATTCTGACGACCTTACCGAGACAACAGGAGTCACAGTGTTCATTTTGCAGCGAATAACATTAAGTGGTCTTACTGAAGCTAAATACAGTATATATTTATTAAATTATCAATAATAACTACAAATACTTGAAATTATAACAAAAGAAGATCATTACAGAGATTTAAAACACATATTTCTTATTACTAATTAGATCTAAAACAAATAATAAGCAATATTTCAAGAGAGAAAAACAAAAGAGGTGGACCACGAACAACAAGACTAAAATTATGGTAAGGCGGAGGTAAAGACTCAAACTCTCTCTCTCTCTCTCTCTCTCTCTCTCTCTCCGTCCGTATTAAGTGTATGACGTATAATATACACCAGATAAGGGTGTTTGTATAGTTAGTATAAATGCAAAAAAAAAAAAAATCTTTAGCCAATTTCGTAAAAAAAACCCTACGTAACACACACACACAAGCAGATAGATAGACAGAAACACAGAAACCGATAGACAGATAGACAAACAGACACAGACAGACAGACAGACAGACAGACACAGACAGACAGACAGACACACTCCCCTTGTTATACTCTGCTCAGTCAGTTTAAGAAGGATATTATGTAGATTTATCATCGTGTTATTGAAGACGATTCTGGCCATTTATTCTCCTCATTTATTTCTGATATGAGATTAAGAGAAATTTGAAACGTAATTGAACGAGAGAATAGATCAAGGGTGATGGATGCTCTCTCTCTCTCTCTCTCTCTCTCTCTCTCTCTCTCTCTCTCTCTCTCTCTCTCACACACATTCATAGTATTCAGACGGTGATCCTGTCCTATCCTGTATAAACACACGTAAGCGAAAAGCACTCAGGCATACATACACACACACACACACACGCACACGCACACGCACACACACACACACTAATAATAATAATAATAATAATAATAACAATGGCTGCTTCTCATGTTCAAGGCTGCCCGGATGAGAGCCATTTAGACGTGAATTTGTTTAAGGTGTAAATGCTGTCGACAACACAACGACCACACTCTGAGTTAAAGAGCTGTATGACCCAAACCAAATAATAATCCGAGAAAGATCGGACAACTCGCCAACTGCACTGGCTAACCATTACCTAATTTCACCCTGCCCGGGAATCGAGCCCAGGTCCATTCACTTACAAGGCGAGCATGTTGACTATATACACCACTTAAGGTTTTTGTAATATTAAACACAATTTTAGACACATACACAAACATTTACAAAGAACATTATTAATTCACACATAGTTGAGTGAGTGTGTGTGTGTGTGTGTGTGTGGTGTGTGTGCGCATGTGTGTATGTGTGTGTGTGTGTGTGTGTGTGTGTGTGTGTGTATGCATGTGTGTACATCAAGTTATTTAAGAGTGATATTATCAGAGGTTCATAAAGCTCATCATTACCGGTAATTTTCTATTTTTAATCCCTAAAATTGGACAAAGTTTTAACCTGAAAAATATTACTTTAATCATGACACAAAAACCCTGAAGAAGAGAACAACTAATTCTTATAAAAGTAAATAACTATCATACTTTTATGTCTGTCTGTGTCTGTCTGTCTGTTTGTCTGTCTGTGGAATAGTTCTTGATCTTCCTCCCAAGACAGACCTTAATACCCCCCATCCCTCTTCTTTTTCTTCCTCCTCCTCCTCCACATACCTATTGTCCTCTTCTTCCTCCTCTACATCCCTCTTCTCCTCCCCCCCACCATAACACCATAATGATAATCCCTCATAAGCCACCCCATTATAACCAATTTTCATCGCTACACTCAACAAATCATAAACTGTTGAGGGGCCTTCAGGTTAGGTCAGGTCAGGTTAGGTTAGGTCAGGTCAGGTCAGGTTAGGTCAGGTCAGGTTAGGTCAGGTTAGGTTAGGTTCACAATGGCTCAAAGCAAATTAGAATACCGTGGTCAGGGATGCTGTACAGGTGCATTCCATAATCCCATTGGTATTAAAGGTGTGGGAGGATTAAATTATTTTATATCTATTTACGGAGTTACATAAAGTTCCTTAATATCCAATACCAATATTTACAAACACTTCCTTGTACTATGGAGTGAAACTTGATGTTATTTTGGCGATATTTATAATAAAGAGAAATGTTCGCTGACTCTAAACCAAAGATGTGATATATGAACGTACATACAGAACAGCTGCCGCAAGCAACAAATTATACCATACTAATTTTTTAAGGTCATAGGTCAAAACTCAAGGTCAAACTTTTTAAGGTCATAGGTCAAAACTCAAGGTCGGACTTTTTAAGGTCATAGGTCAAAACTCAAGGTCGGACTTTGTAAGGTCATAGGTCAAAACTCAAGGTCAAACTTCCGATAAACTAAAAAAATAAATGAATTGTAGTTATTGTATTAATATACATCATTAACCACTATACTGTACAAGTCATTGTTTATAAATCTCTGAGACTGATTAACTACGGAAAATATGAGTCAGATAAAAAGATGAGAAAGTCACCGTTACTAGAGAGCTAAATTGGCCAAGATACCACAAGACAAGGTAAAAGAATACAGGTGAATACTGAACAAATTTATCATACAGGTAAGACAGAAATTTTCTTAACCTAGTATTATTCCTGGATGCTTTAAGTCAGCACACGATGACGCACACACACACACACACACACACACACACACACACACACACACACACACACACACACACACACACACACACACACACACACACACACACACTTAAGCTGAGTCAGAGATCAAAGTCAAACCATCACTGGTACAATACGACTCTCAACATGGGTTTACAAAGGGAAAATCTTGTCTAACAAACCTGCTAACGTTTTTTAGGAAAGTCTTCGAGGTAGTAGATAATGACGAAAATTACGATGTTATTTACTTACACTTTAGCAAAGCATTTGACAGAGTACCGCATCAGAGGCTTCTGAGAAGAATCAAGGCTCATTGTATCGAGGGGAAAGTTTTAAATTGGATAAAATCATGGCTCACCGATAGAACGCAGAGGGTCAGCGTAGATGGTGTTAAATCTGAGTGGGGCCGTGTAACCAGTGGGGTTCCCCAAGGGTCAGTACTAGGCCCACTCTTGTTCATAATCTACATAAACGATCTAGATACTGGGATCAGCAGTGACATAAGCAAGTTTGCGGATGGCACCAAAATAGGGCGGCAAATTAATTCAGGGCAGGATGCAAATGCATTACAGGAGGATCTAAATAAACTGCAGGGGTGGTCTGAAAAATGGCAAATGAAATTCAACACCAGCAAGTGCAGCAGCGTACTTAACATTGGAAGAACAAATACTTATAATGTATATAGCCTTAATAACATCAACCTAGAGACTTGTGAAAGAGACCTAGGGTATTTGTAAGCTCGACTCATGGCTCAGGAAAAAACAGTGCGTTAATGGCCTGAAATAAGCGCAAACAGAGTATTGGGTTTTATATCTAGAAGTGTAAGTAACACGAGTGCAGAGGTCTTATTGCAACTATATCTTGCGCTAGTCAGGCCGCACCTCGATTATGCGGTTCAGTTCTGGTGCCCCAATTATAGAATGGATATAAATTCACTAGAGTCGGTGCAGCGAAGAATGACAAAAATGATTCCGGGACTTAGAAACCTTCCATATCAGGATAGGTTAAAGAAACTTAACTTGCATTCCCTAGAAAGACGAACAGTGCGGGGAGATATGATAGAAGTATTTAAGTGGGTGAAAGGAATCAATAAAGGGGATATAGATAAAGTTCTTATAAGAACATAAGAACATAAGAATGGAGGAAACTGCAGCGGGCCTATTGGCCCATACTGGGCAGTCCCGTTTACACCCAACCCCTATTGCTCATATGAGCATCCAACCTATGTTTGAAGCAATTCAGCGTATTCAAGTTAATGATGATATTTGGTAACTTGTTCCATTCATCCACTACTCTGTTTCCAAACCAGTGTTTACCTATTTCACGCCTAAATCTAAATTTGTCTAATTTAAAACCATTGTTACGAGTTCGCTCCTGGTTGGATAATTTGGAGTACCTTTGTAATGTCCTTTGTTTAGTCATCTTCCCTTATACACCTCTATCAGGTCGCCCCTCGCTTTCTACGTCTCTCGAGGGAGTGCAAATTAAGATGCTTTAACCTGTCTCTATACTCAAGGTTCCTAATGCCCGGGATTAATCTTGTCATTCTCCTCTGAATTCTTTCCAAGGATTCTATATCCATCCTGTAATACGGTGACCAGAACTGAACTGCATAATCCAGGTGTGGTCTCACAAGAGCAAGATACAGTTTTAGGATGACCTCTCTAGTCTTGTAACTAACACTCCTTTGTATGAACCCAAGTACTTTATTAGCCTTGTTAGGAGCAAAAACACATTGTTTACTTGGCTTGAGGTTCCTACTTATCATTACTCCTAAATCTCTCTCGCAGTCGGATTTCTCTATGGCATCGTTGTTCATCTGGTATCTGGTTTCCCTGTTTACATCTCTATACTGAGTACTTTACATTTGTCGACATTGAATTTCGCCTGCCATTTTCCAGACCATTCGAAAAATTTGTTTAGATCTTCCTGTAGTTTTGCCGAGTCCTCGTCAGATTGATAACACGTCCTATTTTAGTGTCATCAGCAAATTTACTTATGTTGCTGTCTATGCCGATATCTATGTCGTTTATGTATATTATAAACAATAATGGTCCAAGTACTGAGCCTTGGGGAACTCCACTTGTGACGTTGCTCCAATGGGACTTAGTGCCGTTAATGCTCACTCGCTGTTTCCTGTCCTGTAACCACGCCCTAATCCATTTAAGGATGTCACCTTTGATGCCATGAGCTTCTACCTTTCTAATTAGTCTTTCGTGGGGGACTCTGTCGAAGGCTTTGCTAAACTCGAGATATACCACATCATAATTGTGCCCCTCGTCCACTGATTCGAAAACTGGTGAAAAGAATGTTAATAGATTAGTTAGGCAAGAACGTCCGCTTGTGAAGCCATGCTGGGAATCATTGATCAATCGGTGCTTCTCCAGGTGATTTCGAATAGAGTTTGAAATGATTGCTTCCAGTAATTTGCCTACTATTGATGTTAGACTGATTGGGCGGTAGTTAGAGGATAGTGATCTATCCCCCTTCTTGAAGATCGGTATTACATTCGCTATCCTCCAGGATTCTGGTACTACACCTGT
>NW_024755648.1:0-17769 GCF_018991925.1 Homarus americanus
GTTATTTTCATTTAGGTTGTACTTCAGATATTGTTATATATAAAAAAAAATAGAAAAAATACGACACGGTCGTAACAATATCCTTTCTTGGCACAATAATAATCATACCTAAACTCTATTTTGGCAATAATACTTACAAGTATGCTTCACAGACTGTAATCTTTTTATTTTTAGATTTGGGTAAAATGTACAATTTTGGGCTTTTGACGAAATTTACCGTGAAAACTCTGTTGGCAAATTTCTCACTAATTTATTGTTTTTTTCAGAGTTTTGTTGTGTGTTAATTATGTACTATATTCTAACCATGAATTCCTGTATTTTTCCTCAGAAAAAAAGGTCATTTAACCTGACCTAACTTCTAAAATGCAACTTTTTCACAATTCTGTCCCAAATCTTATTCATGAATAAAAAAGGAAAACAAAGCTTAAAAGAGAAACACAATGACTAGGCATACTGTCAGATTTTTTTATTTCAATTTTGCTAATACTTAGAGATTTGCGAGGAACACGTAATTTGACGAGTTTCACGAGTTATGGATGGTATTGGCCAATTTCTCTCTAAAATCGTGGTTTTTTCAGAAAAAAAGGTCATTTAACCTGACATAACTTCTAAAATGAAAATTTTTCAAAATTCTATCCTAAATCTTATTCATGAATAGAAAAAAACAAAGAAGCTTAAAAGGGTGACACAATGACTAGGCATACTCTCAGATTTTTTTATTTCAATGTTGCTAATAATTAGAGATTTGCGAGGAACACGTAATTTGACAAGTTTCACGAGTTATGGAATGTGTTGACCAATTTCTCTCTAAATTCATGGTTTTTTCAGAATTTTGGTGTGTTAAATAGGTTCTATATTCCATCCAGCAAATATAATATTTTTTTCCAGAAATGAAGGTCAATTAACACTATCTAACTTCTGAAATGAGAAATTTTCCCAAATATTCCAATTTTTGGGGGTTTTGGCACGTAATTCCAATTCTTATATGTACTATGCACTGTCTTCTATTTGTTTCTCTCCAAAATTGTCCACTTACACAACAAACTGAGCTGTGTTGACACTTTCCAACTTGTTCAAACATTTTCCAACTCCTGCTGTGTCTGAAATTTCTCACCATCAGACTAAGTCCTGTCCACTGTCTTAAGGAACAACAATTGTTACTGTCAAACATTATAAGACTTATAATTTGGCATGGGATTCGCTGGTCCCTTTGATGCCTAACATTATGGCACCCTTCATGCATCAGTATCCCAGGTTAGGTAAAAAGGTTATCGAAGGTTCTATAAAAACCCTCAAGCAAGCAAATTCTGTATCAACAGGAGAAGATAAAAAAAGTACTCCAAACAACACCACATAATTGCAGCCCTTTACCACACAACATAAAACTTCAGCAGGGATTTATGAAGGGTTTTTTCTTTTTTTTTCAAACATAAAGGAAAGGAACAACTTAAGCCAATCACACCCAATGTTTCACAGAAATGGCAACTTCATCAAACAACTTCAAAGAGGTTTCTTCAAACTGCTCCCTGGGCCTGTTTTACTACTCAGCTGTCTGAAGGTAAGACTACATTCCAAGCCTTTAACAACACCACATAATTGCAACAACAAGACCACATAATTGCAACACAACACCACTTAATTGCAACACAACACCACTTAATTGCAACCCTTTACCACACACCATACAACTTCAGCAGGGATTTATCAAGGGTTATTTCTTCTTTCTTTCAAAACAAAAGGCAATGAACAATTTCAGGCAATCCCACCCAATGTCAAACTCTTTCTCACTCACAACTAACATTGTCACACACATAGCAACTTCATCTAACTTCACAAATTCCATACTAAACTGTCTCAAGGTATAACTACTGTTGCTGTCAAACATTTCCAGACTTAGAATGGGGCAGGGGATTCGCTGCTCCCTTTGTATCTGAATGAATGCTTCGCATTCATTCACACACGAAAGTTTGGTAAGATTGTGGACTGCTTAACAACCCATTCAGCATCCAACTTCTCCCAACCTTCCTAACTTAGAGGTATGTCCTAACTTAGAGGTGCTCGCTTCACTTAATTATATATATAAATATGGCAGAACCTATCTTTAAAAATAAAGATAATGAATTTTTTTGGAAAAAAGTGGCGTTTTCTGTTGACTTGGAGAAAATGGGAAATTTTGTAATTTAATGGGAAACTTTGGTATATTTTGTATTTGTCGAAAACCCCCGTTTTCTACGACGCCAGCTGTGTAGGTGATCCCGTTTTGTAGAAGTTTCTGTATTCCAAATATGGCTGTACTTTACGTTGTGAAAAATAAAGAGATTGATTATATGCTTTGTTTTATTAGACTTGTTGTAATTGAAGACTAATCAGTGTGGGCTATCAAATTTGGGATGAATGTCCTGAAGCACACCTGAAGTAATTACATAGTTCAAGATACAGTAAGTGAGGTGGCCTGAAGTGTTTGACAGTGTTCAAGTGTATGCTTTATCACAAAGTTTACATGCTGAGTGTTACTAACTTGCCAGATGTGTGTGTATTCGACTACATCACATTGTCTGGTTCTGTCCTTATGCTGGCCTAATGCTACAACTGTGAGGTCTCTCTGCATTTCTCACATCATGATTCTGACTTGAATGTTTTTAATTACGGCATTGGACAGACCAAGGTCGTGGTCAACATTTTCTTTCTTACATGCCTGATTCCAACATGGGACGGAATCCACACAAATTCGATACGAAAGTTGTTCTCATTTGCAGTTATCACATTGCTTTTAATATCACATGCAACTTTACATTGATTTCAAAGCAGTTTGAGTCACCCCACCTCCATTTTCTTTGAGGCTAAGTAGATTCCAGTTTGTGTTGTGCTGGCCCAGTTGTTCAGCCTTTGTTTGTTACACTGAAATTATTTCTATGTCCACAAACATGACATTTTTTATAAGTCAACAAACACCACATTTTTTCAGAGTCGACAAATATTTTATAAGTCAACAAACATAATACATTTTTCGAAGTCCACAAATTATCCCAAGTAAACAAAGGATAACAAATGTTTCGGTCAACAAACATAATAAATGTTTAGAAGTCCACAGGATAATAATTTTTATAAGTCCACAACCATTATATTTTCTTCTAAGTCCACAAATTATTCTAATGGGCCTGTTTTGCTACTCAGCTGTCTCAAGGTAAGACTACTGGTGCTGTCAAACATTATAAGACTTAGAATGTGGCATGGGATTCAAACAACTAAAGATGCCTATGTACTGCACACATCATTGTCACTCCTAAAAATCCCATTTAATTCATATTACGCTATATAACCTCAGACAACGGGAAACATTGATAAAGGACAACTCAATGTTCCTAGACCTTGTGTTGTATTGTACAGTTATATCATATTAAGTGTATGTGGTCATAGCATTAAGGATAACTCAGGGTATACATAAGATGACTGTTAAAGTCCAGTTGAGCCGGACTAGTGTACTGTAAGACTAAGTGGGGATCAGGGTTTGAAGGTCATACTATTTACGTCTGTCAGCGTGTAGCGAACATAACTCCCATATGAGAACAATGATCTGGAAAAAGGATAAATGTATCAGAACTATGTGAGGTGATCCAGAAACTATACTTGAAAGGAAATATCTTGTATGCGTCGGTATGAATTTAATACACCTCGTATCCTCACGTGACATATACCCACGACAGGTACAGTGATCAGAGAATCTTATGTCTGTGTGAGAGGAGGATCCCTCATTACAGTTTTAAGTGAAGGTGATACACCCCCGCCATGAACATCCAGCCTTTGTTTCAAGGTGCGTCCGTCATGTCCCCGCCTCAGTTGCCACGTTGATATAATAACCCCAAGAACTAGCAAACCAAGACCTTACATTAGTGTGTAATTTAGGATTAAAATATGGGTTTATAAGGCAATATAGCGAAAAGTGTTAAGGTGAGAAACAAAAGTGAAAATTAAGGCTTGGAAACTGTAGGCCTATGTGACGAGGAGCGGCGGGGCAATGCCCTCAGTCTTCCTCGTTCTACCGCCACCAGTCAGTGAGTCGCCAGTCGCAGTCGGGTGCAGTCGCAGTCAGGAGCAGTAGCAGTCAGTCACAGAGCGAAGTGGAAGTCGGAGAAGGAACAGACACAGCTGATTGGCTAGTCATTGGACCTATCCCACCTTCCCACGTACCTTGGAAAACCAAAGCACCTGACTTCAATTCTCCAGTTAGTTTAACAAATTTATTGGCAGAGCTTGTAGTACAGTCAGGTCTTGACACTGAGGGTGGTATCACTTCTCACTGTCACGCAGGACAGAGGTTCACACAAAAAGAAATACATCATATTCATTAACAACTATAAATGTATATAGGTCAGGTTCAAATGGATAATGTCACTGTTCACTGCCATGCAGGACAGAGGTTCGTACACAAAGAGTTGCATCATATTCATTGACAGTACATATACATATATGTAAACACACACACACACATATACGTCGGTCAGATTCATGTGAGTAATGTCACTTTTCACTGCCATACAGGACAGAGGTTCGTACACAAAGAGTGCATCATATTCATTGACACTATATATAGGTCAGATTCATGTGGGTAATGCCACTGTTCACTGCCACGCAGGACAGAGGTTCGTACACAAAGAAGGAAATACATCACATTCACCAGCAGCATATATAGGTCAGTGGATCACATACATTGGAGTCATATTCTAATTGAAGACTAATCAGTGTGGGCTAGCAAATTTGGGATAAACAGCAAGAATGTCCTCAAGCACACCTGATTCAATGAAGTAATTACATAGTTCAAGATACAGTAAGTCAGGTGGCCTGAAGTCTTTGACAGTGTCACATTCAATAATATAGTGTTCAAGTGTATGCTTCAAAGGTTTATCACAAAGTTTACATGCTGAGTGTTCCGGTATGGGTACAGCGTTACTAACTTGCCAGATGTGTCTGTATCCTAGCCTAATTCTGGCCACGACTACATCACATTGTCTGGTTCTGTCCTGATGCTGGCCATACCGGTACCTCTTGTTACAAAATTTGTCATATTTACTAATGCTACAACTGTCAGGTCTCTCTGCATTTCTCACTTCATCTTTCTTACATGCCTCATTGGCCAGTCTATCAACATGGTCATGATACCTGATTCCAACATGGGACGGAATCCACACAAATTCGATACGAAAGTTGTTCTCATTGGCAGTTATCACATTCCTTTTAATATCACACGCAACTTTAGACATAGAGCCTGACGGGCTGTTCATTGATTTCAAAGCACTTTGAGAGTCACAGAATATCACCCCTCCTCCATTTTCTTTGAGGTAGTCTGTGGCTAAGTAGATTCCAGTTAGTTCAGTTTGTGTTGTACTGGCCCAGTTGTTCAGCCTTTGTTTGGTTGACACTATCATCTCTTTTTCTTTATATATTACAATTGCACAGCCTGTTCTACCTGTGTTTGTCTGCACAGAACCATCAGTAAAAGCATAACATTCACTTGATTTAATACTCTCTATGTGTCTGTTAATAGTTTCTAGTGTGACACATCTCACCACATCGGTGTTTAACATTTGCTTACTACCAACAGGAGTGTAATTAATAGGAACTGATATGTCATATATAAAGAAAAAGAGATGATAGTGTCAAACAAACAAAGGCTGAACAACTGGGCCAGCACAACACAAACTGAACTAACTGGAATCTACTTAGCCACAGACTACCTCAAAGAAAATGGAGGTGGGGTGATATTCTGTGACTCTCAAAGTGTTTTGAAATCAATGAACAGCCCATCAGGCTCTATGTCTAAAGTTGTATGTGATATTAAAAGGAATGTGATAACTGCCAATGAGAACAACTTTCGTATCGAATTTGTGTGGATTCCGTCCCATGTTGGAATCAGGTATCATGACCGTGCTGATAGACTGGCCAAAGAGGCATGTAAGAAAGATGAAATTGAGAAATGCAGAGAGACCTGACAGTTGTAGCATTAGTAAATATGACAAATTTTGTGACAAGAGGTACCGGTATGGCCAGCATAAGGACAGAACCAGACAATGTGATGTAGTCGTGGCCAGAATTAGGCTTGGATACAGACGCATCTGGCAAGTTAGTAACGCTGTACCCATACCGTAACACTCAGCATGTAAACCTTGTGATAAACCTTTAAAGCATACACTTGAACACTATATTATGGAATGTGACACTGTCAAAGACTTCAGGCCACCTGACTTATTGTATCTTGAACTATGTAATTACTTCATTGAATCAGGGGTGCTTGAGGACATTCTTGCTGTTTATCCCAAATTTGCTAGCCCACACTGATTAGTCTTCAATTAGAATATGACTCCAATGTATGTGATCCACTGACCTATATATACTGCTAATGAATATGATGTATTTCCTTCTTTGTGTACGAACCTCTGTCCTGTATGGCAGTGAAAAGTGACATTACCCACATGAATCTGACCGACGTATATGTATGTATGTGTGCGTGTGCGCATGTATATGTACGTGTACATGTATATGTGTATGTATATACGTATATGTATGTATATGTGTGTGTGTGTGTGTTTACATATATGTATATGTACTGTCAATGAATATGATGCAACTCTTTGTGTACGAACCTCTGTCCTGCATGGCAGTGAACAGTGACATTATCCATTTGAACCTGACCTATATACATTTATAGTTGTTAATGAATATGATGTATTTCTTTGTGTGTGAACCTCTGTCCTGCGTGACAGTGAGAAGTGATACCACCCTCAGTGTCAAGACCTGACTGTACTACAAGCTCTGCCAATAAATTTGTTAAACTAACTGGAGAATTGAAGTCAGGTGCTTTGGTTTTCCAAGGTACGTGGGAAGGTGGGATAGGTCCAATGACTAGCCAATCAGCTGTGTCTGTTCCTTCTCCGACTTCCACTTCGCTCTGTGCCTGACTGCTACTGCTCCTGACTGCGACTGCACCCGACTGCGACTGGCGACTCACTGACTGGTGGCGGTAGAACGAGGAAGACTGAGGGCATTGCCCCGCCGCTCCTCGTCACATAGGCCTACAGTTTCCAATCCTTAATTTTCACTTTTGTTTCTTATGGTTCTCACCTGAACACTTTTCGCTATATTGTCACTCATGCCTTATAAACACATATTTTAATCCTAAATTACACACTAAGGTAAGGTCTTGGTTTGCTAGTTCGTGGGTAAATTCATGGGGTTATAATATCAACGTGGCACCCAAGGCGGGTACATGACGCGCCTTGAAACAAAGGCTGAATGTTCATGGCGGGGGTGTATCAACTTCACTTAAAACTGTAATGAGGGATCCTCCTCTCACACATTGCACTATTTGAATACAGACATAAGATTCTCTGATCACTGTACCTGTCGTGGGTATATGTCACGTGAGGATACGAGGTGTATTAAGTTCATACCGATGCATACAAGATATTTCCTTTCAAGTATAGTTTCTGGATCACTTCTAACACCTCATATAGTTCTGATACATTTATCCTTTTTCCAGATCATTGTTCTCATGTATTTTCATATGATATCTGTGGAAGTTATGTTCGCTACACGCTCACAGACGTAAATAGTATGACCTTCAAACCCTGATCCACACTTAGTCTTATAGTACACTAGTCCGGCTCAACTGGACTTTAACATTCATCTTATGCATACCCTGAGTTCTCCTTAATGCTATGAATACATACACTTAATATGATATAACTGTACCTGGGTACAATACAACACATGGTCTAGGAACATTGAGTAGGTGAGTTGTCCTTTATCAATGTTTCCCGTTTCTGAGGTTATATGGCGTAATATGAAATAAATGGGATTTTAGGGTGACAATGATGTGTACGGTACATAGGCATCTTTTAGTTGTTTTGAATCCCATGCCACATTCTAAGTCTTATAATGTTTGACAGCACCAGTAGTCTTACCTTGAGACAGCTGAGTAGCAAAACAGGCCCATTAGAATAATTTGTGGACTTAGAAGAAAATATAATGGTTGTGGACTTATAAAAATTATTATCCTGTGGACTTCTAAACATTTATTATGTTTGTTGACCGAAACATTTGTTATCCTTTGTTTACTTGGGATAATTTGTGGACTTCGAAAAATGTATTATGTTTGTTGACTTATAAAATATTTGTCGACTCTGAAAAAATGTGGTGTTTGTTGACTTATAAAAAATGTCATGTTTGTGGACTTAGAAATAATTTCAGTGTAACAAACAAAGGCTGTAGGCCAGCACAACACAAACTGGAATCTACTTAGCCTCCAAGAAAATGGAGGTGAGGTGACTCAAACTGCTTTGAAATCAATGTAAAGTTGTATGTGATATTAAAAGGAATGTGATAACTGTCAATGAGAACAACTTTCGTATCGAATTTGTGTGGATCCCGTCCCATGTTGGAATCAGGTATCATGACCGTGCTGATAGACTGGCCAATAAGGCATGTAAGAAAGAAAATATTGACCGTGACCTTGACCTGTCCAATGCTGTACTTAAAAACATTCAAGTCAGAATCATGATGAGAAATGCAGAGAGAGACCTCACAGTTGTAGCGATAGGCCAGCATAAAGACAGAACCAGACAATGTGATGTAGTCGAATACACACACATCTGGCAAGTTAGTAACACTCAGCATGTAAACTTTGTGATAAAGCATACACTATATTATTGAATGTGACACTGTCAAACACTTCAGGCCACCTGACTTACTGTATCTTGAACTATGTAATTACTTCAGGTGTGCTTCAGGACATTCATCCCAAATTTGATAGCCCACACTGATTAGTCTTCAATTACAACAAGTCTAATAAAACAAAGCATATAATCCAATCTCTTTATTTTTCTAGCGTAAAAGAAATGCAATACATATTTGAATGCAAAACTACAAACAGGATCACCTACAGCTGGCGTCGTGAAAACAGGGTTTCGACAAATACAAAATATACTTAAGTTTCATTAAATTACAAAATTTCCCATTTTCTCCAAGTCAGCAAGAAAACCACTTTTTCCAAAAAATTCATTATCTTTATTTTAGAATAGGTTCTTATACATATTTATATATATAATTAAATTAGGCAGGCACCTCTAGGACTAGGACATACCTCTAAGTTAGGAAGGTTGGGAGAAATTTGGATCTGAATGGGTTGTTCAAAGCAGTCCACAATCTTGCAAACTTTAGGTAATGTGAATGAATGCGAAGCATTCATTCAGACTCTAAAGAACGAATCCTGCCCCATTCTAGAATCTGGGAAATGTTTGACAGCAACAGTAGTTATACCTTGAGACAGTTTAGTATGGAATTTGTGAAGTTAGATGAAGTTGCTATGTGTGTGACAATGTTAGTTGTGAGTGAGAAAGAGTTTGACATTGGGTGGGATTGCCTGAAATTGTTCATTGCCTTTTGTTTTGAAAGAAAGAAGAAATAACCCTTGATAAATCCCTGCTGAAGTTGTATGGTGTGTGGTAAAGGGTTGCAATTAAGTGGTGTTGTGTTGCAATTAAGTGGTGTTGTGTTGCAATTATGTGGTCTTGTTGTTGCAATTATGTGGTGTTGTTAAAGGCTTGGAATGTAGTCTTACCTTCAGACAGCTGAGTAGTAAAACAGGCCCAGGGAGCAGTTTGAAGAAACCTCTTTGAAGTTGTTTGATGAAGTTGCCATTTCTGTGAAACATTGGGTGTGATTGGCTTAAGTTGTTCCTTTCCTTTATGTTTGAAAAAAAAAGAAAAAACCTTCATAAATCCCTGCTGAAGTTTTATGTTGTGTGGTAAAGGGCTGCAATTATGTGGTGTTGTTTGGAGTACTTTTTTTATCTTCTCCTGTTGATACAGAATTTGCTTGCTTGAGGGTTTTTATAGAACCTTCGATAACCTTTTTACCTAACCTGGGATACTGATGCATGAAGGGTGCCATAATGTTAGTCATCAAAGGGACCAGCGAATCCCATGCCAAATTATAAGTCTTATAATGTTTGACAGTAACAATTGTTGTTCCTTAAGACAGTGGACAGGACTTAGTCTGATGGTGAGAAATTTCAGACACAGCAGGAGTTGGAAAATGTTTGAACAAGTTGGAAAGTGTCAACACAGCTCAGTTTGTTGTGTAAGTGGACAATTTTGGAGAGAAACAAATAGAAGACAGTGCATAGTCCATATAAGAATTGGAATTACGTGCCAAAAACCCCAAAAATTGGAATATTTGGGAAAATTTCTCATTTCAGAAGTTAGATAGTGTTAATTGACCTTCATTTCTGGAAAAAAATATTATATTTGCTTGATGGAATATAGAACCTATTTAACACACCAAAATTCTGAAAAAACCATGAATTTAGAGAGAAATTGGTCAACACATTCCATAACTCGTGAAACTTGTCAAATTACGTGTTCCTCGCAAATCTCTAATTATTAGCAACATTGAAATAAAAAAATCTGAGAGTATGCCTAGTCATTGTGTCACCCTTTTAAGCTTCTTGGTTTTTTTCTATTCATGAATAAGATTTAGGACAGAATTTTGAAAAATTTTCATTTTAGAAGTTATGTCAGGTTAAATGACCTTTTTTTCTGAGAAAAAATATAGGAATTGATGGATAGAATCTAGTACATAATTAACACACAACAAAACTCTGAAAAAACCACGATTTTAGAGAGAAATTGGCCAATACCATCCATAACTCGTGAAACTCGTCAAATTACGTGTTCCTCGCAAATCTCTAAGTATTAGCAAAATTGAAATAAAAAAATCTGACAGTATGCCTAGTCATTGTGTCACTCTTTTAAGCTTTGTTTTCCTTTTTTATTCCTGAATAAGATTTGGGACAGAATTGTGAAAAAGTTGCATTTTAGAAGTTAGGTCAGGTTAAATGACCTTTTTTTCTGAGGAAAAATACAGGAATTGATGGATAGAATATAGTACATAATTAACACACAACAAAACTCTGAAAAAAACAATAAATTAGTGAGAAATTTGCCAACAGAGTTTTCACGGTAAATTTCGTCAAAAGCCCAAAATTGTACATTTTACCCAAATCTAAAAATAAAAAGCTTACAGTCTGTGAAGCATACTTGTAAGTATTATTGCCAAAATAGAGTTTAGGTATGATTATTATTGTGACAAGAAAGGATATTGTTACGACCGTGTCGTATTTTTTCTATTTTTTTTTATATATAACAATATCTGAAGTACAACCTAAATGAACATAACCCCATCCAGAGTCAATATCTTGACCAAATACAGTATCTAACACAGGGGGTCCGGGGGCGCAGCCCCCGGTTAGCAACTAACCATTTGATTGCATTATCCACGATACCGCGTATTGCATTATCTCTGAGAATAGTTAGCAATTATCCATTTGATTGCATTATCCCAGGTTAAGGGTGGTTGTGTGTGGTTCCATATCACCAGATTTATTAAAAAACTCTACGGATAAAACAAATTTACGCGTCAGGTTAGCGGAGTAGAGTCAGTATTACCTCTACTCCGCGAGAGCTACCACTACCAAGAGCATCCGGTGTTTTATCTCTGACGTCATTGTCCTATCTCAATTCATATCCGGTCTGAAACTCTACGCACACACAACCCACATACTGTCCTAGTATTCATGTACGGACTTGCACCAACCTGTACTGTTGCGTATATATTATGGATGTTACATATTATGTAGAAGTAAAGGGTATTAATCCCGAATAAAGATAAAAAAAAAATCATATATTTTGTATTCATATTCCTTTAAACTTAGGGGGTCCGGGGGCGCAGCCCCCGGTTAGCATGTAACCAACGTACACCTGTATCCATCGCAGAAGGTTAGGCCGGCAGTTAGGCCACTAACTATTTGATTGCATTATCCCAGGTTAAGGGGGGTTGTCTAAGGTTCTTATAGTCTAATAAACAATTCATCATGACCAAATACAGTATCTAACACAGGGGGTCCGGGGGCGCAGCCCCCGGTTAGCAACTAACCATTTGATTGCATTATCCACGATACCGCGTATTGCATTATCTCTGAGAATAGTTAGCAATTATCCATTTGATTGCATTATCCCAGGTTAAGGGGGGTTGTGTGTGGTTCCATATCACCAAATTTATTAAAAAACTCTACGTCAGGCTAAACAGTTTAGGCTAGATAGTGGTGGCTGCTTGGATTATTTCTTTGTCTCTTATTGACTTCGGGTGGCTAACCTCTATAAAATTGAGGACACCAATAGATTTTGTACTAAGGTTAGGTTAAACAGACACTTGGAGCAGGCCGCTACACACTTTTGCTGTAATGGAGTATTTCGCCATCGGGGAGCGTGACGAAACCTCCGGCGAAAGTAGTGGTTAGGTTAGGTAGTTGCCTGTATTATTATTCTATAAAATTTAAGGTCCCCCGTTAGAATTTACCACGGTCAGGCTAAACAGTTTAGGCTAGATAGTGGTGGCTGCGTGGATTATTTCTGTCTCTTATTGACTTCGGGTGGCTAACCTCTATAAAATTGAGGACACCAATAGACTTTGTACTAAGGTTAGGTTAAACAGATACTTGGAGCAGGCCGCTACACACTTTTGCTGTAATGGAGTATTTCGCCATCGGGGAGCGTGACGAAACCTCCGGCGAAAGTAGTGGTTAGGTTAGGTAGTTGCCTGTATTATTATTCTATAAAATTTAAGGTCCCCCGTTAGACTTTACCACGGTCAGGCTAAACAGTTTAGGCTCGATAGTGGTGGCTGCTTGGATTATTTCTTTGTCTCTTATTGACTTCGGGTGGCTAACCTCTATAAAATTGAGGACACCAATAGACTTTGTACTAAGGTTAGGTTAAACAGACACTTTTGCTGTAATGGAGGATTTCGCCATCGGGGAGCGTGACGAAACCTCCGGCGAAAGTAGTGGTGGTGGCTGCCTGTATATCTATAAAATTTAGGCCGCCAATAGACTTTACACCAAGGTTGGCTGCTTGGATTATTTCTTTCTGTCTCTTATTGACTTAGGCTGGCTAGCCTCTATGAAATTGTGGACACCAATAGACTCTGTACTAAGGTTAGGTTAAACAGACACTTCTGCTGTAACGGAGGATTTCGCCATCGGGGGGCGTGACGAAACCTCCAGCGGTGTGGACTGCACCACGGTTAGGTTAGGTAGTAGTGGCTGTCTGGATTATTTCTTTGTCTTACTCAGGCTGGCAAGCCTCGCTAAAACTTTAGGACACCAATACACTCTTCTACTACCAAGGCGGACGTTTTCATCACCGTCTCCCACTCGGTGTGTGCAGATTCTCGGATCATTTTGTAAAGTATGCTCGACCCCCGATTGACTTTGACGGTCTCCCATTCGGGTGTGCAAGTTTCTGTAGTATGCTATCAAATCGACCCCCGATTGACTCTGACGGTCTCCCATTCGGGTGTGCAAGTTTCTGTAGTATGCTATTAAATCGACCCCCGATTGACTTTGACGGTCTCCCATTCGGGTGTGCAAGTTTCTGTAGTATGCTATTAAATCGACCCCCGATTGACTTTGATGGTCTCCCATTCGGGTGTGCAAGTTTCTGTGGTATGCTATCAAATCGATCCCCGATTGACTTTGACGGTCTCCCATTCGGGTGTGCAAGTTTCTGTAGTATACTATTAAATCGACCCCCGATTGACGTTGACGGTCTCCCATTCGGGTGTGCAAGTTTCTGTAGTATGCTATTAAATCGACCCCCGATTGACTCTGACGGTCTCCCATGCGGGTGTGGAACTTCTTTGGTATGTTGTATAATATGACCGAGGTGCCCCTACCCCTTACTGTAGTGAAATAGTTCCATCCAGCGTACAAGGGCGGAAGCTTTCACGACCGTCTCCCACTCTGACGGTCTCCCATTCGGGTGTGCAAGTTCTCTTGGTGCATTTGAAGTATGAGTTGAGTTTAATGAAGTTGATTTCGTCATAGGCACGGTGCTGTGCTGTGCTGTGCCATCGACAACACCAATAAGGAAGGGGCATCTATTTTTACTTAGGCTAGCATACCTAAGTTAAAGCAAACTCCCCTTGCCAATACAAGAAGGAAGAGGATTTCTTATAGTCTAATAAACAATTCATCATGACCAAATACAGTATCTAACACAGGGGGTCCGGGGGCGCAGCCGCCGGTTAGCAACTAACCATTTGATTGCATTATCTCTGAGAATAGTTAGCAATTATCCATTTGATTGCATTATCCCAGGTTAAGGGGGGTTGTGTGTGGTTCCATATCACCAGATTTATTAAAAAACTCTACGTCAGGCTAAACAGTTTAGGCTAGATAGTACGATACGATACGAAGTCATTAGTTAAGAGGTGAAAGAAGATTATTAGGAATTGAAGAAAAGGTGGTGAAACTGAAATACAGTAGGAGTAGAAAGAATCTGGGCTCAACCAGATCGCTTCATCTTTCTTATTGGTGTTTTGTCTTTGTTCTGCTTCCTTGGGTCGTCAGACCTTTGTATTAATATTGGTTTATTTATATAATGCTGCTTATTATTATTATTTTTGTTATTGTTGGAGTTAGTGAGCCCGCCCAGGTCCTTGTGTAACTGGGAGGGTAGTCACATTTTTTTTGGGTGTTAGTTAAGTGTTAGTTGTGTTAGTCTAAAGGTACACTGTATGCCAGGTTCTTAGTGGAGCTGGTTGGTCACTCTCATCTTTATTCCTCTAGTAATGTTTTATGTAGAAATGTGTATATTGAGGCAGGAGGTGGTTTAATTACTTCTTCCTGTCTATATTATTTTTCCAGTTTTGATATGTTTCTGTGTTAAGTTCAGTCACTTTTTTTAAATATTTACAGCTTTGTGTATATCTACATTGATTGCTAAGAGGTTTGCTCTCTTGTGTAGCTGTTCATTATTGATGTGGATGCTGTATATTTTATGTTATATATATAAATCTGGGGCTATATTTTGTACTGTTTGTAACCTTTTTTTATGCACGTTTTTACTAAGAATTCCAATGGGATGCGTTGGGTAGTCCATAATTGATTTGACAAAGGGCAATATAAATCTTTCTTTTTATTATGCTAAGGTTCTTAAAGCGTTTTTTTTCTTTTGATAATCTTATTCTTGTCTGTCGTTCTTTATCTTTTAAGTATGTTATATATCCTCTTTTTGTTAGTTTTAGTCCAAGCATCCTGCCTTCAGTGTCGTATGGGTATAGTTTCCTGGTCGACTATTACTGGACTTGTTTTAATCTTGGCTATTGGTATTATCTTGAATTTGTTCTTATTTGTCCTGATTTTCCATTTTTTCTCAAAATCATTTATATTTTTTATCGCTCTTACCGTGTAGAGTGCCATAAATTGGGTTGATTTTCCTGGGTATGATACTATTTGAGTAATATCATCAGCAAACATTACATATTCACTAAAGGGGGTAGGTTGAGGGGTGTCTGAAGTATAAATTGTATATAGTGTTGGAGAAAGGCATCCTCCTTGAGGTACTCCACTCTCAAGATTAAACATAGTTCCTAAAAAGTTTCCAATTTGAATTTGTGCTCTCCTATCATCTAAATAGTTACACAATATTCTTAGCATGTATTCGTTAAGTCCCAGTTTTAATATTTTATATTTCAAGCCTAAATGCCCAACTTTATCAAAAGCCTTAGAAACATCCCTTAAAATTATATTGATCTGGTTACCCTTGCTTTTTTCTATTGCAATTATTCCCGTTATTATAGCTATTGCAGTTAGGGTATTTCTATTGGGCATAAATCCATGTTGTCTGTTGTTAGTTTTCCCATGTTGTGTTAAAAAGGCTATAAGTCTTGAATTTAATATTTTTTCCAATAGTTTCCCCGGTAATTTCCTAATAAAGATATTGGCTGTAGTTTTAATATTCCTTGCTATGCTTACCCTCTTTGGAATAAATATCTGTTTTAGCATATTTTTAGTTTGTCTGGAAAGTAACCAGTTATTAAGCATGCGTTATAAATGTTTAATAGATTGTATTTAAAATGTTTTTCAGGTAGATTCATGATCATATTTCGTGTAGCCAATACCTGTGAGCCCAGGGGCTTTTTCCTTAAATTTCCTCAGACAGTGCATCATTTTTCCCATGGTTATTATTTGATTATTAGGTAATAAGTTATAGTCTATATATTGCCTTGGGGTGATTCTATGTATTCGTGTTCACTATCAAAATCTTCATTTTCCTCATCTGATATTTTAAAAACTTTTACCCATTCCCTTTTGAATGCTGACTCTTGTTCATTTTCCTCGTGCAATTTTGTTCCATTTTGGTCTTTAATGTATGGTGTTTTTTGCTTGTTGTGCCCCCTCATCTTGTTTATGGAAGTCCCAAATGTTTTTGTGTCTTTAGTCATGTCAGCCGCCATTATAATATCATTCCATTTTTTGTTTGCTTTCCTTGTATCTCTGAACTTTTTATCTGTGTGGTGCTATCTTGTGTCGTATATAGTGTTTACGAACCCCACTCCACCTTTTACGAAGCACGCCATCTATTGTCTGATCTACCGCCCAGCACCACGAGCAACGCCATCTAGGGACGAGACACGAAATTATGAGCTCGTCTTAGTTACCACTCCGGGTTTCCCTTCTCCCTATCCTGATTTGTTGCGTCACCTCCAATTCGAGGAGAAACGCGGCTCTGGGGAGTGACCACAGGATCATCTATCCTCCTAAACCCTACGTACGTGCAGTGACTACCTACGTCTTCTACAATACTCAGCCTTACTCGTCAGCCATCTCAGCTCCTCGCAAAGTACTAGTATCTCTTGTATTAATTTCCCCCACGTCCACTTGCTTCCAGATTGTTGTTTTATGTTTATTAATATGTATATACTGTTAATGTTTAGGTTAGGATTTGGTTAAGGGTAATTTATAAGCTGAATATTTTGTTAAGGATTTATGTACTTTCTATTATATACAACGAAAACTCGCATCCTTTGTCTACCCTTTTATAGTCCGATTGTCTTTTGTTTTTATTATTTGATACCTGTTGGGATCTGGGCCAGGCGTATAACTGCTATTCTAAATCCCCAACTCGTAACAAATGGCGACCGTGACCCAGGACCTGACCTTAAAGAGTACCATATTCCTTCCACTCCTTGTTACTCAGTGTTAGTATTCTCCAGTCACTTCTGTTCTGGTGTGCTTTACGGTGGTTTAAGTTTCCTTCATATGTTTGCATATATTGGTGATATCGTACAGTAAGAGTGACAGGCGCGTAGGATGTGTGGGAGTTCAAGAAGTGTCATAAGGCTTACCTGTTACGCGTGGCAGTTGATAATAGTAAAAGTGCTTATCGAGGTGTAGGGAAGAATCCGGATCTGTTTAATGCCGTACCCTCACTCCAGAGTAGGCTTTTCCATAGTCACTAGTTTACGGTGAAGTGATATCTTGGGACGCCCCGCTCTACCAGGACCCCATAATTATAAAGCCTCAATTATTGTTCTTCTCATTATCTCATTCAGGGTCAATCATACCATTTATCAGGGTTGTTAATCCGGATCTTTATATTAATGCCGTAATACGCCCTACCTCTTTCAAGTATATCAGGGTTGTTAATACGGATCTTTATATTAATGCCGTAATACGCCCTTCCTCTTTCAAGTATATCAGGGTTGTTAATCCGGATCTTTATATTAATGCCGTAATACGCCCTACCTCTTTCAAGTCTCTTATCCTTATCTAAGGATCTTCTCAGAAGAACAATAATCATAAGTGTATTTTCCCTAGGTATAACTTGGTTAGTTTTCGGGACTTTCTGGTTATCCATTGCCGTGATATTT